>NC_083471.1:1744485-1824485 GCF_030014155.1 Tachysurus vachellii | reverse complement strand
TGGGGTTCAGTCTGCATAAAATAACATGATTAGAAGTGATGTTTGTTATAGTTTTAAGCTTCACAATGTGGGGACGTGGTAGCTTAGTGGTTAAGGTGTCGGACTGCTTATCGGAAGGTCGGGAGTTCAAATCGTAGGGCCACCAAGCTGTCACTCCTGGGCCCCTGAGCAAGGCCCTTAACCCTCAATTGCTCAGTTGTATAAATGAGATAAATGTAAGTCGCTCTGTATAAGAGCGTCTGTCAAATGCCATAAATGTACAAAATGTTGTCCGGAGGAAAAGAACAATTTGCTAATATACTGAGAGTTAGACATTTAAACATAAGTAACTTCCTACCTGTGGATTGTGTATTTGAGACTTCCTGTCTGATAGAAATTTGTTGTTATCAACCAGCATGTAGAATTACTCCAGTAAATAAAATGATAGGTTTGGACCCATATTATGTCAGAGCTATTATATAAAATTCAATTCAATTCATTCACCTTCTACCGCTTATCCGAACTACCTCGGGTCACGGGGAGCCTGTGCCTATCTCAGGCGTCATCGGGCATCAAGGCAGGATACACCCTGGACGGAGTGCCAACCCATCACAGGGCACACACACACACTCTCATAAACTCACACACTCACACACTCACACACTACGGACAATTTTCCAGAGATGCCAATCAACCTACAGTACCATGCATGTCTTTGGACCGGGGGAGGAAACCGGAGTACCCAGAGGAAACCCCCGAGGCACGGGGAGAACATGCAAACTCCACACACAAGGCGGAGGCGGAAATCGAACCCCCAACCCTGGAGGTGTGAGGCGAACGTACTAACCACTAAGCCACCGTGACCCCATCAATTCAATTCAATTCAATTCAATTCAAATCAAGTTTATTTGTATGGCACTTTTTACAATTGACTTTGTCTCAAAGCAGCTTTACAGAACATAAACATAGAACAGAAGGTTAATGTAAAGATTAATAGAATACAAAGTTCAATATTAATATTAGATAGATTTAGTTCACAATGTGTATGTATTTATCCCCGATGAGCAAGTCTGAGGTGACTCAGGCAGCAGTGACAAGGAAATACTCCCTTAGACGGTAAAGGAAGAAACCTTGAGAGGAACTAGACTCAAAGGGGAACCCATTATAAAGCATATCATCTACTTGTTTTACACTCTCTGTCCTTCTCTCTCCATCTCCACTCTCTGTCTCTCAGGGCATTAGCTGACATGGGGAAAGATGGAAGGATGGATCGTTTGGAGTTCTCTATTGCCATGAAACTGATTAAGCTGCAGCTCCAGGGTCATCCCCTCCCTCCAGCTCTGCCAGTCATTATGAAGCAGACCCCGGCCCCTGTTATGACCTCATCATCACGCTTTGGTAAACTGTGTGTTAGGAGTGTGTGTGCTTTACTACTCACTAACCTGTAACACCTGAGATTTGTTTGGTTTTGAGTTTGATTCTAAGAGAAAAAAAAGAAGACTATAGAAGTATGTCTATGTGGATGAAAAACACTGTGTATGTGTTCGCACGTCTAGGTATGGGCTCAATGCCAAACCTGTCCATCATGCCAACAATGCCCATGCTGACCCCGATGCCCGTCGGCTCCTCTGTGACCTCCATGACCTCTCTGACCTCCATGCCAGCTGTGCAACCTCTGCTGCCGCTGATCCCTGACTCGCTCAACATGTCGTCCTTACCCAATGGCACTGCCATGCTTCTAACACCAGCCCCAGGTAACACCTACACATAACACATATACTGTACGTTTACATCATGAAGAGACATCATCTGGGTTTGACCACGCCTACTTTGGGATTTAATCTGAGTACAGATCGAGAGAGGGATATTTAGAGCACAAATTTTTAGATCACTAATATTAAGACACATACAGTATAACTTCCTGTTTCCACACATCCACACACAAATACACGGATAATCCGTTCTGATAATACATCTTTCTCTCTCTCTTTCTGAAGGTTTGAGTAAATCTCACTCCCTCTTGGACTTGGCTTCCAGCAGGTAAACGAATCAGACACAGTGGTGAACCTGCATGCTGTTACATGACCAGCCACACACTCGCACACGCATTTCTACCTCCATACACAACCTAATAGTGTCACGTTTCTGTAAATATTTAGCTTGTCTCTTAAAGACTGATTGTGGCTTTTTTTGTGATTTATGATTTTCTATTGGCTGCCGCCAGCTCAAACTCCTCTTCCACCACTTCTCTGGCAAGCAACTCCCCCAAAACCGGAACGTCCGATTGGGCGGTGCCTCAGTCGTCCCGCCTCAAATACCGGCAGCAGTTCAACATTCTGGACAAACTTATGACCGGATACCTGTCAGGTATGTGTGAGTAAATCAGGGGATGTTGACAATATATCATATTGATTATCAGGTAACTTTATAATGGTCAGTTGTGTTTGTGTTGTGGCTGCAGGTCCACAGGTTCGAAACGCTCTCGCTGCTTCCAATCTCACCCAGACCCAACTTGCCACCATTTGGTGAGTGCAGATAGACCTTGTCAAAGTATTACAGAAACAGCATGGAGTTTAAACCTGTACAACTGTTCAGAGTGTGTGTGTTTGTGTGTCATTAGGACTCTGGCGGACGTGGATCGTGACGGTCAGTTGCGTGCAGACGAGTTTATTTTGGCAATGCACCTTGTAGACATGGCCAAAACGGGCCGTCCGTTACCCCTGACCCTACCTGCAGATCTTATGCCCCCGTCTTTCAGGTAACACACTCATAAAACATTTTCGACAACATATAATAAGGTCAAATGGAGTAGAATTGTGCATTTAAAAATATTCATGTTTCAGTGTTTGTTATTTATAATGTTGTTGTCGTGTGTATGTAGAACAGGGAAATCATGTGACCTACCAAATGGGTCCATTCCTCTACTCAGCACTGAGCTCATCGAACCAGAGCCTGCACACAAGTGTAAAAACAATGGTATACACACACACACACACACACACACACACATACTCTTGAAATCTACTTTTGTAACTTTTCAGTATCACAACAAACTGATCTTTGTACTGTTGTGGTGTTTTCTATGTTATATTGTCTGATCTCAGGAGTTTTGTTTAACCTTGATATTTATGTTTAGTTAAAAAAAAAAAGAGTAGAGTTTGGAATAGAGCGTGTTCTTTCATCACAGTGTCATTTGAGGATAAACTGCGGGAAAACTTCCAGCGAGGTAGCTTGGAGCTGGAGAAGCGACGTCAAGCCCTGCAGGAGGAGCAGCGGCGTGAGCAGGAGAGACGGAGAGAGGAGGAGCGAAGGGAGGAAGAGAGGAGGAGGCTAAGAGAGAGGGAGGAGCAGGAGCGGAGAGAAAGAGAGGCTCTGCGTAGACAGAAAGAGGAGGAGCAACGCATGGAGAGGCAGAGAGAGATGGAAAGACGGAGGGAGGAGGAGAGGCTGAAGGAGATGGAGAGACAGGAGGTGAGTTCAGAACAAAGCCATGTGGTTTTCACTAGGATCGTTAGGTACAGAGTCCATGACTCTTTAACTGGGACTGACAGCTACCAAGGCCACATTGTTTACTGGGACTGACTGGTATCAAGGTCACACCTCTTTTACTGGGACAGACAAGTACAGAGACCACACCTGTCTCACAGGGACAGGCACGGGTACACACTTTAGGTGTAAATCGAGGTGTAAATACTGTATGCTTTCCTTCTCTTTCAGGCTGCAGAGCGACAGAGGCGAGTGGAGTGGGAGAGGACTAAGCTGTTGGAGCTACAGGCTCAGAATGAAAAAGAGAAAAGAGATATTGAGAGACTCACAGCCAGAAAGAGGAGTTTGGAGCTGGAGCTGGAGGCTGTGGTTAGACTCTCTAACATAAGACACACTACATAATATCCCACATATGTCTCCTCACTCCATAGCATTTAATCCATGTTTAATATCATGGATATATTAAACATTTCTGTCTTCCTCATACTCTTTAAAGGTGAACAGCTTCAGTGTCACCTTGACAGTGATTAAAGTGATACAGTGCAATGATTTGGATTGGACAGAGATTTATTTCCATCAGCCAAAGACAGATAAAGATATTTATTTGCATGCTATGATGAAACTATTTGCATATTCAAATCATCTGTTAGCGAGTGAAACACAAAGTAGAACATCAGCATGAAAATAAATGGTTTTATATTAACACCTATGATGTACTTTTAGGGTAACAGGCACAAGCAAATCTCAAACTGTCTGCGTGATGCCCAGAGCAAGAGGAGGGTAAAGAGGGCAGAGCTGGAGCTCATTAATCAGAAGAGAGATGGAAGTATTGCTGACATCAACTCTCTACAGCTACAGTTTGAGGTTCACATTTTAAATGATGCGTTTTAAATGTGTTGACAAATTCTTTACACTTTGCTATTTCAACTGAGTCAAACATTTAATACACGGTATATTTTAGGATAAATAATAAAAATTTTCAATGTAATTATTAAAGGCGGGGTCTCCGATTTTTGAAAGCCAATGTCGACATGTGAAATCACCAAAACAAACACGCCCCTAACCCAAATGGGTCCCACCCCTGTATCGATAGCTCCGCCCACACATACATACGTAACCCAGGCAACTAACGGAATGAAATGTGTCTTTATCATAGCTGAAGGGAAGAACAATACGATTGTAGATAAACAAACAAGCAAAAATGACACACAAGCATGAACGCTGTTACTACACAAAACACGGTTGTAGCTGCGTCTCTACATTACTACGATAGAAAAGAGGTGTTATTTGTGTAGTAACAGTGTTTAGCTCAGGAGTTATTGACTCAGGAAACTCCAATCTGTGAATATGTGACCAACTTCCTGCTCCTTCAGTTCTCTCCAGCGCTGGAAAGCTGATCCTATATTAACACGTCCTACTTCTTACCTTATCGTAAGTCTTTCTTCTCTTTCTTTCTTTGTTTTTATCCTCCATGTCAATGTTAAAACTGCTTTCTGCTAATGTCACACATGTGCACTGAACACTCTCTCCGCCGCATATTGACAAGACACGCCCCTTTCTGCTCATTGGCTACACGTTTGTTTTGATTTTTGTTTATTATTCGGCCCGACTCAGTTTTCTGAAGCATTTCTCAAAAATCGGAGACCCCACCTTTAATGTCTTTTTAGGCACAAATTGGCACTGCCTATTTGATCTGCCTGTTAAGGGTTACAATACAGATGTTTTGAGGTGGTTTGTGATAATAATGTGTGTTGTTTATTTTTTTTACATCTTCTCAGGATGTTCAAAGACAGCTGAGCAGCCTGGCTCCAGAGAAACAGAGACTGACGGAAAAATTAAGAGACCTCACGCAGACTAATGCTAGCTGTAAGAACAAACACACACAAACACACACACTTTTTATTTTTAAATGGATGGAGAGACGGATCTGCGTTGATTTCAGATAATTCGTCTATGGATGGATCAAGAGATGGATGCAAGGACAAGTGGATAGATGGAGGAAGTGATGAATGCATGAGTTGAGAAGTAGATGTATCAATAAGTACACTCATGCGTTGAGGAATAGAATGATGACAAATGAATCCATGGATTGTGACAGATAAATTATATGATGTTAAGATAAAAGGATGGTGGAGAAATATATATGGATGCTATATATTTGAAGCATGCATCAGTGTTTGCAGAGATGGATGTATGCATGGATAGGAGATGGATGGGAAATAGATGCCTGGGTCAGTGGATGAATGCCAGGATTGAACGATGAACTTAAGAAACAAACAAAGAGCTTTGTAGATTTATGCAAGGAACAGTGAATAGAAGGATGTACGAATATACAGACAGATGAATGGATATGATGTCTCATCTGGGTGGATGAGAAATGGATTCACGACAAGGATAATTGGAGTGATGGAGGATATAGGACTATATAGAATTAATATTAATATGAATTAATATAAAGTCTAGTTTCTACATTGTATAGAAACAGTTTTCTCTCTTTTTCTCAGGTGCAGAAGTGAACAATGTCAAGAGGAATAAGTGTGAGAAGGATCTGAGCTGCCGGAAGCTAAAGGAGCAGTTGGACGCTCTGGAGAGAGAGACCACGGCCAAGCTGTCTGAGGTGGAGCGCTATAACAGGGACATGAAGGTCAGACTGAGCTTCACTACACTAATTAATCTCACAATGATGGCACGAAACTGGCATCTTGGTACAACACTGAAAAGCTGATTGGCTGGTTAATAAAAGCTAGTGGAAGAGAATAAGGTGATATTGTGTAACTAAAGGTGGGGGGGCACGGTGGCTTAGTGGTTAGCACGTTTGCCTCACACCTCCAGGGTTGGGGGTTCGATTCCCGCCTCCGCCTTGTGTGTGTGGAGTTTGCATGTTCTTCCCGTGCCTCGGGGGTTTCCTCCGGGTACTCCGGTTTCCTCCCCCGGTCCAAAGACATGCATGGTAGGTTGATTGGCATCTCTGGGAAAATTGTCCGTAGTGTGTGTGTGTGTGTGTGCCCTGCGATGGGTTGGCACTCCGTCCAGGCTGTATCCTGCCTTGATGCCCGATGACACCTGAGATGACCCGAGGTAGTTCGGATAAGCATTTTTTTTTGTATGCTATTATGCTAAAATGACTACAACAGAAACACACCACACACACACACACATACACACACACACACACACACACACACATACAAATATCCATAAACATGTCTGACTTATGTAATCTGAATGATGATAAACAATACTAATAATTACTTCTGCAGGCTGTTCCTTATTTCTTTTGTGCATATCTGCACTCCTTCTTTTCACTCTTTCACTCACTAATGCCCTCTTTTTTCACACAAACTCACACTCTCGCTCCTTCTTGTTCTCCCTGTAGTTAGTGGAGATGGATGACTGTATGCTACAGGGGCTTCTCTCTTTGCTGGGCTGTCTAACAAATCTCTTCCTTCTAATCAAGGTTCTCCGCTCTCCTTTTTTCCTTAATTTCATGTGTCACACTCATCCCCGGGCATCCCTCCATCTTACCGTTGTATTCTTTGATTACTACATTTAATTGGATTTTTAACCACATTTTAATCACCAGTCATAAGCTGTGTGTGAAATCTTTCACTGCCTGTATTTAATTAGTCACGGCATTCCTTTCTTTCCTTCTTCTTTTCTATATTGCACTTTATCTAAAGCCATTACATAAATGTCTAACACAATAGAACTCTTTGTAAGTGTACTGTTTTATGAGAAACAAAATCATTATACTTTCACCCATGACATTATCCAAATTCATGTTCACTTTCAGCATGTCAGTAGACTCGAACAGACCAAGCTGCTGAAATGCAAAGATGAAGTTGAGTTTTTCACAATTTGGTAAAATAAACCAGATTAAATAAAGTGATGCTTCTGCTGCTGATCGCACTCTGATTTTTTTTATAAAATGAAAGTCACTTTGCAAAGCAAAGAATGACAGAAGCAAAAACCTTTCATTAATTTCATTGGTTAGCACGTTCGCCTCACACCTCCAGGGTCGGGGTTCGTTTCCCGCCTCCACCTTGTGTGTGTGGAGTTTGCATGTTCTCCCTGTGCCTCAGGGGTTTCCTCCGGGTACTCCGGTTTCCTCCCCTGGTCCAAAGACATGCATGGTAGGTTGATTGGCATCTCTTGGAAATTGTCCGTAGTGTGCGATTGCGTTAGTGAATGAGAGTGTGTGTGTGCCCTGTGATGGGTTGGCACTCCGTCCAGGGTGTATCCTGCCTTGATGCCCGATGACGCCTGAGATAGGCACAGGCTCCCCGTGACCCGAGATAGTTCGGATAAGCGGTAGAAAATGAGTGAGAAACTGGGACCAGAGGCTCATTTGCATTAAGTAAAAATCATACTGATAATAAACAAATACTGTAATCCTTTTCAGATGAATGACAAGGTTATTGTTTGTGCGTATCAAATAACTGAATCCACAGAAGGCAACATTGCTAACAAAAATAGTTTTTACTGCAAAATCCCCTGGAGACTTTGGACTTTCTTTTTTCAGATATCCACCAAACAACAGTAAGAAATAATCATGCGTTTCACCAACCAAAGGGCCTTTTTACACCTGGTCACTTCATGTGTTGTCTCTGATCCGATATCTATCTGATTTGTTTAACTGTTCCATTTACATTAGGCCACATAAATGCGTCTCGGCGAATCGGATATCGATCCGATCTTTCTACTCCCGCCCAAAATGCTAATATATTTTACCTCATTTCTGGGGTAATTGAAATGGAACACGCTTCAATTACGCTTGTAATTGAAATGGAACACGAACAAATGTACGCGGTTGCTACAAAAAACAGTATTTACTGTTTGCTGCATTTTCGCTGGCGGCAGCAGTGCATTTTAAGACCCAACAAGACACCTGGGTGAAAGATCGGAGCCAGCACTGGTGGGTATAACATATTTGTTTCTGGCACGATGCACGACTCGTGAGTCACCTGCGAGTGACGTACTTCTGTTTGGGAGGAGTATAGCGCTGACGTATGTGGCTTGAACAACCACATTCATTTACACCTGTCCAGTTTCATCTGAAACACGTCCCAGACCACCTCCTGAAGGGGTTTGTACCATCGGATTTATATCCGTCTCCAAAACGTTTCTGAGGGCATTTAGACCTGGTCTTTTTACCATCGGATAGATATCTGATCACAGAAAACACATGAAGTGACCAGGTGTAAAAAGCCCCAAAGAGATAAGATCCACTCACTTGTTCTCTGACTTACAGGACCAAGGCTATCAAATTCAGAGGTCAAAGTTCACGAAATTTACATCAACACAAAGTGAAATTACAGACTAACAGAACCAAATGTGTTTCTTTTATGTCCCACGATCTTACTCTTTCAGAGAATTACCTTACCTCTCTTACCTTACCTTTTTATTGAATTTTATTCACGGTTGTCTGATTGTTGCTTTATTTCAAGAAAGCAGAAAACCGCAGTTGGGTGTTTCACATATCATAAATGCTATTCTGTCGGGTATGCTGTCGGCTATGTTGTCGCCTATGCTGTCGGCTATGCTGTCGCCTATGCTGTCGCCTATGCTGTCGGCTATGCTGTCGGCTATGCTGTCGCCTATGCTGTCGCCTATGCTGTCGCCTATGCTGTCGGCTATGCTGTCGGCTATGCTGTCGCCTATGCTGTCGGCTATGCTGTCGGCTATGCTGTCGGCTATGCTGTCGCCTATGCTGTCGCCTATGCTGTCGGCTATGCTGTCGGCTATGCTGTCGCCTATGCTGTCGGCTATGCTGTCGCCTATGCTGTCGGCTATGCTGTCGGCTATGCTGTCGGCTATGCTGTCGGCTATGCTGTCGGCTATGCTGTCGCCTATGCTGTCGGATATGCTGTCGCCTATGCTGTCGGCTATGCTGTCGGCTATGCTGTCGGCTATGCTGTTGGCTATGCTTTTGATGCTTGTTTAGAACATGTTTGTGAGATTTTTTAGCAGCTCTGTGTTTGAGTTTACTGGCCAGTTGAACATTGTCTGATCCAATTCATAACATTAATAATAAACCCCTTTCATTATCACAATGTATTGGAAGTACAATTATGCTTGTATATGTTTGTAAATAAAAGAGACATATAAATTCTGAATGACCATAGGATTGTGGCAAGACCCAAAACCCTGGGAACATAGGGCTTTACGAATAAAGTGTTCTGGGAAAACAGTGCTTTAGGAACTAAGCATTCTGGGAATATAGGGCTCTATGTATATGGGGGTCTGGGAGCTTAGGGTTATGGTAATGTAGGACTCCATGGACATACTGAATTGGCAATGTAGGGTTCTGGGAATCTAGGTTACAAGGAATGAATGGGTCTGAGAACATTGTGTACTAGGAATGAAAGGCAGTGTGGACATACAGTACTGGGAATATAAGTCCTTGAAACTTTAAGACCCTGGGAAGACAGTGATCCAGACCTATAGGACCCAATGTACATGGTGAACTATAGGGTTAAATAGAACCCTGGATACATCTCATCCAATGACTATAGGACACTGAGAACGTAGGGTACAGCAAATATTGGACATTGCAAACATAGGGTTCTGGGAGTATAGGATCCTGCTTACAAACGGCCCAGAAAGTATAGGGTCACATGAAACAAGGTTTCTGAGAGTAAACGAACCACTTTGGGTACAGGGAGCATAGGACCATGAGCATATAGGGCACTAGGAACACAGCATATCGGAAACATAGCACAGAGTCTGACTGGTGTTAAGAGGTAGTTTAAGAGGTAGTTGCTACATCCCAGATCTGCTGCAGGCATTTAGGAAGTGTTCTTGGAAACGCTGCAGGAGCTGAGAGAACGGCAGCAGCAGCAGCAGGCTGTGCTGGAGCAACTCAACCGGGTAAAATTAGAGAAAGTGAAGGAGCTGCAGCGACGGAGGGAGGAAGAAGAGGAGAAAAGGAGAAGAGATGAAGAATTGGCCAGGTGACTAAAGATTATACACATATTTACATTGTTTTATCCATGCTCACATGTTCCCAAACTGCTTAACACACATTTAGGCATTATGGCAACAATATACTTTTGGTACCTTTTGGGATATTTTGTATTAATAACAGCAGCCTGCAAACAGCAGTGACTTTTGCAGAATTGTTATTTACATTTGCAAAAAAAAAAATCAGCCTACAAAAAGATAACCTGTGTGTGTGTGAGCTTAGACAGGCAAAGCTGGAGCAGGAACGGCTGCAGGAGGAGCAGGAACGACTGCAGGAGGAAGAGGCCGAGCGCCAGAGGAGGCTTGCTCAGGAAAAAGAAGCCAAACTCAGAGAGGAGCAGCAACTCCAGGCCCAGGCCAGACTCCGTGAGTTGCAAGAGAAGGCTGCAAAGCAAGAAAGGGAGGAGAGAGAGGCTGAGGAGAGGAGGAGAGCAGAAGAGAAGGAGAGGGAGGAGAAGAAAAAATCAGAAGAGAAAGAGAAGGAAGAGAAAAGAAAAGCTGAAGAGAAAGACGGCAAGGAAAAGGGGGTTGATGGAATTAATGAACAAAATCCTGTGAGCAGCATAAGCACTGATATTCAGTCGCAACTCTCGACCCTGTTCAACAGTACATCAAATACAACAGGTGTGCATTTGTCTGGGCTGATACACACTGTTTGTGTGTATCGTTTCTAGTCCATTCTAAATATATGTTTATATGTTTGATAGGTGCAAGTGTACAACCAACAAGTTTCGATCTTCAGGGCAAAAAGAGAATGCTGAGCACCTACAGAGCACTGTATTCCTTCACTGCCCGCAACTCTGATGAACTGTCATTGGAAGCAGATTGCCTCATAGAGGTATGCACTTAAAGCCACAGAGATATATAGTATATTCATGTATATACTTATAAGCACGTTAAAACACACTAATGTGTGTGTGCTTCTGTTCCCCTAAGGTAGACGAGTCCACAGTTAGGGAGCCTGGTTGGCTGTATGGTACATACCAAGGCAGCAGTGGTTGGTTTCCCGAGAGTTATGCTGAGAAAACCTGTAAAAACAACGAGACAACAGATGCTACACAAAATACAGTGACCTCTACCAACTACTTCAGGTAAAACTTGATATTTACTCTAGAGATAATTATTCTAATTTTGGTATTTGATGCAACCCAAAGAAGAAAGCATATTGTGGTAACCATACTTTAAAATAATTGCTAAAAATAATTATAAGTAACGGGGTCACGGTGGCTTAGTGGTTAGCACGTTCGCACCTCCAGGGTTGGAGGTTCGATTCCCACCTCCGCCTTGTGTGTGTGGAGTTTGCATGTTCTCCCCGTGCCTCGGGGGTTTCCTCCGGGTACTCCGGTTTCCTCCCCCGGTCCAAAGACATGCATGGTAAAAATTGTCCGTAGTGTGTGATTGCATGAGTGAATGAGAGTGTGTGTGTGTGCCCTGCGATGGGTTGGCACTCCGTCCAGGGTGTATCCTGCCTTGATGCCTGATGACGCCTGAGAGACGCCACAGGCTCCCCGTGACCTGAGGTAGTTCGGATAAGTGGTAGAAAATGAATGAGTGAGTGAGTGAGCTTTTATTTATTGCATTTATTTACACATCTCTTCCTTTCAGGATCCCTCGTGTGGATATAGAAGGACCAACACCCACACACACTCCTGCAGCAACACACACACAACACACACAGGTAGGCATACATGCGAGTTAAAACTTTGAACAATAAACCTGTCTGGTAAGAAGAAATAAATTATTGTTGTTAGTAAATGCATGGAAGTAAGCGTTAATGTCCAACAACATAACAAGGGATGTGTTAGCCTAGTGGTTAAGATGTTGGACTACTGATCGGAAGGGAATGTGTTCAAATCCCAGATCCACCAAGCTGGCACTGCTGGGCCCCTGAGCAAGGCCCTTTACCTTCAATTGCTCAGTTGTATAAATTGAAATAAAAATGTAAGTCACTCTGGATAAGGGTGTCTGCTAAATGCCAGAAATGTAGGTTTTAGACATACTTTAGAAAAAAATGATCACAATACATGTAAATCAAATATGGCTTTACTGTGTGTATAGGCTTTAGCTCTGTGTGCATGGACAGCTACGACTGACACTCAGCTCGGCTTCTCTAAGGATGACATCATCACGGTTCTGGAACAACAGGAGAACTGGTGGTATGGGGAACTTGGGGAGAACCAAGGCTGGTTCCCCAAAACCCATGTCTCCATGATGACTGCCAACAACACACTGACAGAGTAAGCTCTCTCTCTTTCAGTCTCACAGCGATTTATAAATGTAATACCTCAGTTTTAAATTAAACATAATAAATTATTTGACTTGATGGCAGACTGTGAAGAATCCATATGCAGATTTATTAAAAAAGACACAGTGAAGAACACAATGAAGGACAGTAGACTCAAAATGCAGTTAAAGGCTGTCAAAGAAAACACGGCTCAGAAACAATACTTTGCAATGGTGAGTGTGTGCTTCTATAGTGGTGTCATGTGGGTAAGGTTGGTACAGAATCTCCCTCCAGGTGTTCTTCTCCTAGGCCAGCCCCTAGGTCTAGGTTCAGGTCGGTCTGGATGAGATCTGTGGAATTCTGAGATTAAATTTGACTCAAGGATGTCGTTAGCTTTGACCAATGAGTGTTCTTCTGGAGAGAAACTCTCCCAGTCGACCAGGTACCAGTCGACCTTTTCCTAGAGTCCAGAATTGTGCTGACCAAGTATGCTGGGGATCCATCAATTTCGATAGGTGCAGGAAGTGCGGCGAGGCTGTGGGCAGTAGTAGTGGTGGTCATGAAGTGTTGGCTGGTTTAAGGAGGGAGACATGAAATGATGGTGAGATTCTGTATAATGTAGGCAGGTCCAAGCAATAGGTGACCAGATTTATTTAGCGGATAATCTTGAAAGGTCCTATAACCCTGGGGTCTTTCTGCATGGTAATCTTAGATTTAGATTCTTTGTGGCCAGGATCTTTTGGTGCCGGACGGCTCTATGTAAACACACATGTGCTCTCTCCCCAATTGTTTTGCTCTTTTGGTACCACTCCTCAACTGCAGGGACATTGGAGGGTTCACATTACCATGGAAACAGGGGTGGATAATAGTCCAAAATACACTGAAATTAAGTTAGGCCTGATGATGATTGTGACCACGGGTTTGTGCATACTCGGCTCATGGTAAAAACTCACTTCACCTGTGTTGGTCCTGAGAGCAACTTGGTTAGTTCATTCCACTTGACCATTTTTATTGGGGGTGGTAACCAGAAGTTGATGACGTTAAAACCCAGGCATCTGCAGAACACTTTCCACACTCTGGAGGTGAACTGTTGACCCCGATCAGACACAATAAGGTTCTGTGCCTTGCTCAAGGGCACCTTGGTTGTGGCCGGCCCGAGATTCGAACCCACAACCTTAGGGTTATGAGTCAGACTCTCTAACCATTAGTTGGTAAGGTCTAAAATGAAATCTACTGTCAGATGGGACCATGGGGGACAAGGTGTGGGCTGACATGATGTTCTGTTTTGGGTGCAAGAGGCACATGCTTGGATGTATTCTTTGGTGTCTGCAGTAGTCATAGTGTTCTATATATGCCTGGGTGGCCAGAGCTTGGAGGCTCGTGCACCCATTAAATTGAATTCTAAGGGAGGATGCTCCTCAGGCTGATCTCTGAATCCTACTGCACAGGAGCCGGGTCATGATCTACTACAGCTTAAACCCATATTTCATAACACTTTCATTAAATCATTCATTATGATGGTCATGGTTGCAGTGGATCTAAAGCCTATCCTAGGAATACAAGGTGCAAGGCAAAATACACCTGTCCAGTAAAGGGCTCCTCATACACAAATTCATACCTGGGTCAATTTAGAGGCATCATTTTACCTTCCAGAAAGTTTTCAAGAGGTGGGAAGAAACTAGAAAACTTGGTGAACCTCACAGGGACACCAGGAGAACACACCAAACACCACAGACATAATACATCCTCATCAGAATCTTCTTTGCTTGTCCTTCAGGCCTTTATATTCTACTGTTGATGAGCTGGACCTGGCTGACTCTGTTCTGCTTGAAGGTGAGCTGTGTATTCTTCATGTTGACTTCAAGTTTCGCTTTCAATTTGCTAAAATTGCATGGTTTGTGCCATGTGTGGTTTCCATTTTTGTTAGAATATGTGGCTCTTTACACGTACGAGAGTCCCGAGTCAGGTGACCTGACATTCCGAGCTGAAGATGTTGTCTTGGTAATGGAAAAAGAGGGGGAGTGGTGGAAGGGCTGCATCGGTGACCAATCAGGACTCTTCCCTTCCAACTACGTCAAACCCAAAGACACTGACGTATGCAAAATATTATAATTAATTTTATTATATCCCTCGAGCACTGAACAGTGTAAAGGTTTCATATTTGTTTTTGACTCCTTTTTCAGTCTGCCAAATCTGGTGCTTCTGGGAAAAAGCCAGGTGAGTTGGCTAATCCTTTCCAGAAGAAACATGCACTATGAGCGAGGAAAGTGCTGTTCCGCTCTGTATCTCTTTTTCTTGTACTTTTCAGAGATTGCACAGGTAACGACAGCCTGTAAGGCCATGATGGCAGAACAGCTGAATGTGACTCCAGGACAGCTGATCCTCGTTCTTCATAAGAACTCCTGTGGCTGGTGGTTGGGAGAATTGCAGGTCTGGGTGTCTGGATGCACAGTTTTAAAAAGACACCTACATATATTTTAGAGAGAAATCAATCTGACTGGTCTTTGCTGTGTGTTTTGTACTGTAGGCTCGGGGTAAGAAGCGTCAAAAAGGCTGGTTTCACTCCTCAAATGTCAGACTGCTGGAGCCCAACAGTGGTAAAACCACTCCTGCGCCCCAGCCATGTACGCCAACGATGCATAACTACTGAAGCTATTACTGGTCCAAAAACATAATTTATAATCAGACTGTTAATATATTTCTATTCTTTTTCATCAGTGTGCCAAGTCATTGCCATGTACGACTACAAAGCAGCCAATGGGGACGAGATGACATTCCAGAAAGGTCAGCTGATCAACGTCCTCAACAAGGACGAGTCCGATTGGTGGAAAGGAGAAATCAATGGAGTCACTGGTCTCTTCCCGACCAATTATGTCAAGATGACTACAGAGTCCGACCCCAGCCAGCAATGTAAGTCCTGACACCTTTGCATACCGAGTGAATTTATTAATGAATACTGAAAGTATTCAAAATTCTATCAGTATTCAGAAAGGACTTTAGAAAATATATAAATGGAACAGAATTATGTAGGAAATGTTGAAAGAAGAAGATAGAAAACTATGCAGCACTCTGAAAGCCAAAGAGCGTTCAGAAAAATAGCAGTATCCTGTCACTCTGTTTGTCCTCCCTTTAATGGTAAGGAAACTTTATTAAGTTACTACATATCTCTAACACCTATCCCTAATAAGCAAGCCGAAGGTGATGGTGACAAAGAAAAACTCCCTGAGATGTTATGAAGAAGAAACCTTGAGAGAAACCAGGCTTATTAATCTAATTGGAAGGCTGTTCCATAACTGTGGAGTTCTGTTAGAAAAAGCTCTGTCCCCTTCTGTAGCCTTTTGTACTTGAGGTACTACTAATAGCCTGCACCTTTTGATCGGAATAGGCATGATTGGTCATAAAAAACTAAAAGATCTCTCAGGTACTGTGGCACAAGACCATTCAGTGCTTTATAGGTTAATAATAGTATTTTATCATCAGAGCACAAGTTTGACTGGGAGCCAATGCAATGAGGATAATAAAGGAGTGATATGTTCACATCTTCTGGTTTTAGTTAGGACTCTAGCTGCTGCATTTTGGACTAACTGGAGCTTGTTTATGCTCCTACTGGAACATCCAGACAGTAAAGCATTACAATAATCCAACCTAGAGGTAACAAATGCATGAACTAGTGTTTCTGCATCATGTAATGACAAAGGCTACCCTTGTGATATTATTTATGTGAGCTTTAAATGAGAGACTGGTGTATAGAGACATGATGCAACAGAAAGACCGTCCAGAGTCACTCTGTAATCAGAAAGCTTACTTCTGGCTTCCTGTGGACCTCGTAAAATCACTTCTGTCTAGCATCCACTGTCTGATGTCCTTCACACAATCTTCAATCTTGCAGTGGTGGCTCAATTGGGGCAGTGGTGGCTCAATTGGGGCAGTAGTGGCTCAATTGGGGCAGTGGTGGCTCAATTTGGGCAGTGGTGGCTCAATTGGGGCAGTGGTTGCTCAATTGGGGCAGTGGTGGCTCAACTGGTTAAGGCTTTGGGTTGTTGATCCAAGGATCGGGGTTCAAGGCCCAGCACAGCCAAGCTGCCACTGCTGGGCCCTTGAGCAAGGCCCTCAACCCTCCCAGCTCCAGGGGCGCTGTATCATAGCTGCCCCTGCACACTGACCCCAACCTCCTTAGTTGAGGTATGTGAAGAAAAGAATTCCACTGTGCTGTAATGTATATGTGGCGATAATAAAGGCTTCTATGCCATGCACAGTCTCTATATTGTGAACCCTGTGTCAGAGCTCTCACATATCCTCACTGCAAGTGACCTCCTTGCAAGAATTTTGGTACAAGAGCAAACACAGCGACAAGGATTTTAATGAAACAACGAGTTCAGTCAAGGAAAACATCGTCTATGTCTTTGTCTGAAGTTGTTTTTTGGATAAATTGTAACTTTCAGTCCCAAAGGTGTCTACACACAATGCAAAAGGTGTCTACACACAAGGTGTCTACACACAAGGTGTCTACACACAAGGTGTCTACACACAATGCAAAAGGTGTCTACACACAAGGTGTCTACACACAATGCAAAAGGTGTCTACACACAAGGTGTCTACACACAAGGTGTCTACACACAAGGTGTCTACACACAATGCAAAAGGTGTCTACACACAAGGTGTCTACACACAAGGTGTCTACTCACAATGTAAAAGGTGTCTACACACAATGTAAAAGGTGTCTACTCACAATGTAAAAGGTGTCTACACACAAGGTGTCTACACACAAGGTGTCTACTCACAATGTAAAAGGTGTCTACACACAATGTAAAAGGTGTCTACTCACAATGTAAAAGGTGTCTACACACAAGGTGTCTACACACAAGGTGTCTACACACAATGTAAAAGGTGTCTACACACAATGTAAAAGGTGTCTACACACAAGATGTCTACACACAAGGTGTCTACACACAAGGTGTCTACACACAAGATGTCTACACACAAGGTGTCTACTCACAATGTAAAAGAAACAACGATTCTTACTTGTGTTAGGAAACAAAAAAGGTTTAGAATTTTGAAGTTGATGGGGGATACATTCCATAGTTCATAATATAAGATGAAATAAGTTTTATTTATTTCTTTTTTTTTTTTTAAATCAATCCCTCCACCCCATGCGTTTTTCATATCTTGTATGAATTGCAGTCATTAGACTGCCTGTACATTAGACTGCCTGTACATTAGACTGCCTGTACATTAGACTGCCTGTACATTAGACTGCCTGAGCTGCTGAAAATGCAGAATGGTTTGAGAACTGGCACCAGAGCTGATAAAAAAAAACCCTTCCATTATCATACATAAATCTACATATCATACATAAATTTACATATTTAAATTTACAAAAAAAAATCTGTCATATTATATTTCTCATTATGGTTGAAACAAAACAAAAGCCTATTTCTAGAATTTCTCATTTGTAAGCTTTAAAATATCTTATTCTACTGGCAAATACTTTTCCTCATTTTAAGAACTTATTTCAAGAAAGAAGCTAAATGATTTCCAACAGAGCAGCAATTTCAATATTAAAAAGCCAAAAATAGTAGAAAATAATAGATAAAAGGCTTAACACAATATTTGGTCTTTATTAAAAAAAAATTAAGATTAATTAGTAGCTTAGAGTTAATTTACCCCAGCATCTGAGCTTTTTTCTTTCTCTCGGCACTGATCGATGTTATCCATCCCTCTCTTTCATGGCTACACTCATCCACTCCTCTGTTCCTTCCCTTTTCCTGTCGCTCGCCTCATTTCTGCTTTATTTCAGGAACTCTAGCCTTGGCTTCTTCTCCTCTTCCAATCAGAGAGCAGCAGACAAGACTCCAACTCCCTCATGCTCTTTTTGGATGAGGCTCCTCTCTCATTTTGAGATTTCTGTTTTATTGTTTTCGTTTTTTTTTTTACTGCTTTTCTTTTGTTGTAGCACATTTCCTGCCATTTGAAAAAAAAAAAAAAAAAAGTGATTTGGCTGAAAGAAATACCTCAGCCGGAATGAAACGATCACTATGTCTAAGTATGTGTGCCAAATGCCGTAAAAACTAGCTGGACATTTTTCACGCCGACATGGTCGACAATATTTAGGAATGAAATGGACTTGGTGTAATTTTCATTTTGGCTGAAATATTCTTTTAAAAGAGGAAACATAGTACAAGAAAGTCGTAGTAACAGGGTTCTTTTCTATAGTCCTTATATAATGATCAAGAAACTGAAAATCTTTTTTAGAACTAAAACAGATTTGCAGCAGTACAGTTGATACACATCACGCTATGAAGAGAGACAGTGAGTGAATGTATGTGTGTATACTGTATACGTGTGCGTCCATGCTAAACCGGCATACGCTGCTTCCTCACGTCGCCTTTTACGTCATAGGATTGTGAGTTGGCTTCTTCCTGTTAAAATGTAGCACAACGCACAAACACACACACACACACCTGATGACGTCACCAGCAGCATGTTATCCTATAGCACTTGAGCCGCCCCTATGCAAACAGCTAACAGCCCTTACACTGCAATGCCACGGCCTTTTGCTTTCTGTGTGCTTTAACAGAAGCTCAGCTCAAGCTTTGTTGCTCTTTTTTATGGAGAAAAAAAGAAATAGAATTTAAAAATAAAGACATTTTTAAACTGTGGATTTTGCAGAGTGGTGTGATTTTGATGTTCTTAGAGCTGTATTTGATGTTTGAGCATATGGATGTTTATTCATCCCATCATTATATGTGTAGGTGTGTGTGTGTGTGTGTGTGTGTGTGTGTGTGTAGGATTATACACTGTAGAAGGTTAGAAGAAATGATTAGATGATTTAGAAATGATTCATTAACTACAGTAAATGAATCATTTCTAAGTTTAAACTGGACAAACCCCTGAGTTTAATTGGCGAGTTTTTTTTTTATATTATATAATATCATTATATCATAACTTCAATTTAAAATTCACTTTAGCTCAGTTAGATTTAGTTTGGACATTTATTTTGTTGCTGATATTAAGAGAGAAATTAGATTTGAAGACATGTTGTGCACATCATAATATTTACCTGCTCTGACAAAAAGTAGTGGGATATTTTTAAAAAGTATAAAAAGCTATGTTTTTTTTATTTATACAGGACAACACTCAAAAATACATCTTTTGATAAGAATTATATTATTAATAATGCTAAGTTATATTAATGTTATACCAGCCAGCACCGTGTCTTACGTACTGTATAGTATGTCCATGTTTTACCCTTGTTTTTGTGTTTATACTGTACATGTCCATACTAACACGGCTACTGTCTGTGTGCTCATCTGTAAGTGTGTGCATGCATACATGTCTACATGCTTGTCTGTCTGTACCTGCATGCTTTTGTGTGTGTGTGTTTGTGTGTGTGTGTGTGTGTGTAGGGTGTGCAGACCTTTTGAGCTTAGACTCCATGAGTTGTGAGGAGAGAAAGAGGCAGGGCTACATCCATGAACTCATCGAGACGGAGCAGACATATGTACAGGATCTGGAGCTGGTGCTTGAGGTAAACCAGCACAGACAGCTAAACACACACACACACACACACACAAACAAACAATAACAGATAAACAGATAAACTAACAGATAATTTTTTTTATTAGACATCTGCTATGGTCGGTCAGCAATGTTAGATCAGACATCAGCTCTGGAGGCTAATGTAGCTTATAAAAATGCTATAAATGATCAGAATTTGTCCGTAAAAATCCCGTAACATTCACAAATAAAATAAAACATAAACCTCCATTTTCTCTTTTTCACCTAACCCAAAGTATTTCAATGAATAGCATGCTAATTGCTAGCGAGTGCTTCAGTTAAGTAAAACAAAGCTATGCGTACGAGTTTACAGACTGCAAACTGAATATAATATACAATATAAATACATTATAACTATATTTTTCATATAATTTTAATATATAATTTAGCACCTTTCAGCTTTTCCTCTAGAAGCGAACGGAAGCTAACGTGACAGGAAACTTGCTAACGTTACGGATGAAATAAAACACTATTTCTCATCTAAATCTAAATATTTAATATTTATTACGTTATCATTTTGAAAAAACTACCAATCATAAAAACGGATAATGGTAATAAACTTTTAACAACTTATTTACCACAGAAATCCATTCTCTTGTAAGGTTCGTGTATGAATCAGTTAATTGAATCAAGCCTGAATCGAGTTAATTGAAACGGATCTTTTAAATGAATGTCGACTCAGATTCAAGTTATTTCTCAACTTTACAATCACGTAAGCAGCGCTTCGGATCTATGAGTCGACTCCCAAAGTTCAGGATTGATTGCGTAATTGAATAGGTCTTTTTAATTACGCAATCGATCCTGAACGGTGGGAGTTGACTCACAGTTCAGGATGACGTTCAGAATGAATAAATGTAAAATTGTCATTTTTATATATTGATGTAAAACAATCATGTAAAGTAGAAACATTCCTACAATATATTTAAACACACCACTGTGTTTAAATATATAGACAGAATGTCATGGTTGATCAAATACATTTAGAGTCAGTTCTTTTTTTATTCTTTATAAAAAAAAAAAAGATTCATTTACACTGTGAACTGTACTGTGACGAGTCATAAAGCTCAGGTGTCATTTCATTTTGTGTAGACCCTGTGACTCAAGTGTGTGTGTGTGTGTGTGTGTGTGTGTGTGTGTGTGTGTGTGTAGGTGTTCTACAAACCCATGACTGAGTCAGGACGCTTGACTGAGGCTGAGATGAGTGTGATCTTTGTGAACTGGAGAGAGCTGATCATGTGCAACATCAAACTGCTCAAGTGAGAGAGTGAATCAAAGCGAATAGCAAAAAGAATAGCATGGAAATGAGCACATTTACAGGAGCCATTTTTGTTCTGCTAAACTCAAATCTAAACTAGACTGCTGTTTGCTTAATAACAGCTTGTTAAAGTTAACCAGGAAACTACATAGAGATGTTTAAGCTATGTTTGGCTATTAGCGAGAGTTAGGACCAGCATGTTGTAAAAAGTTCCTACACCAAAAAAGATTTCAATTTGGCCATGCAAGATTGATTCTAGATGTTCTTATAATTATTTAGAACCTGAATTTTTGTTGGTTGGGGCATTTTGGCCGGGAAAAGGTTCAAAAACGTAAATTTCTTCAGAGCCCTGCGTGTACGTAAGAAGACGGCAGGCGAGCGCATGCCGGTGCAGGTGATCGGAGACATCCTGTCCTCTGAGCTTTCACACATGCAGCCCTACATCCGCTTCTGCAGCTGCCAACTGAACGCAGCCGCCCTGCTGCAACAGAAAACCGACGCCTCGCCTGAATTCAAGCTCTTCCTAAAGGTTAAATCTGCTTCCTATGGACTTCCTTTTGGCATAGAATATACACAACATTGTAAAATGAGGTAGAAGTAGAATTATTGGGCAGAATACAATTAAATCATAACTTGCAAGCGTTAAATTGTGTGTATTCGATCCAGACGTTTCCGCTTTGTTTTGCAGAAAATTGCCACTAATTACAGATGTAAAGGAATGCCGTTGTCCAGCTTCCTGCTGAAGCCCATGCAGAGGATCACACGGTACCCTTTACTCATCAAAAATGTGAGACCTCAAAACAGAAACAATATCAATATACGTATGATTATTTATGTGAATGTCTTGCTCCATTTCCAAGCTGCCAGGAGTTAGTCATTAGGTCTTTGTAGATACTTCACATCAGAGTCAGAATCATTTACATTACATTTACAGCATTCGCCCTTATCCAGAGCGACTTACATTTTTTTATACAAATGCGCAATTGACAGTTAAGGGCCTTGCTCAGGGGCCCAGCAGTGGCAACCTGGTGGACATGGGAATCGAACTCACAACCTTCCGATTGGTAGAATTTGTTGTGGTTTTTAAGGTACTCTTGGTACATACGTACATATATACATATCTGGCATGAGAACTCTAAACATATAAATAGTAAGGATTTACATATTTACATAGTCCTTGAGAAAGAGACAGTAATTAGAGTTGGAGAATGAATTACAGAACACAGGTAACAATCAGTGGGGGGTCACGGTGGCTTAGTGGTTAGCTCGTTCGCCTCACACCTCCAGGGTTGGTGGTTCGATTCCCGCCTCCGCCTTGTGTGTGTGGAGATTGTTCTCCCTGTGCCTCGGGGGTTTCCTCCGGGTACTCCGGTTTCCTCCCCGGTCCAAAGACATGCATGGTAGGTTGATTGGCACCTCTGGAAAATTGTCCATATTGTGTGAGTGAATGAGAGTGTGTGTGTGTGTGCCCTGTGATGGGTTGGCACTCCGTCCAGGGTGTATTCTGCCTTGATGCCCGATGATGCCTGAGATAGGCACAGGCTCCCTGTGACCCGAGGTAGTTTGGATAAGCGGTAGGAAATGAGTGAGGTAACAATCGGGGCATTAGCTGTTTAAGCCGGATATGACATGGGGGAAAAAACTGCTTTTGCACCTAGATGTTGTAGTGCACAGAGATCTGTAGCGTCTTCCTGAAGGGAGAAGTGCAAACAGGTTGTGGTGGAGGTGAGCAGGGTCTGTAATGATGTTACAAGTCCTGAAGGTTGGGCAGGTGAACACCAACGATCCTTTCTGCTGTCCTAACAGTCCACTGCAGTCTTCTTAATTCTGATTTGCTGGCTGACCCAAACCAAACAGTTATAGAGCACATAACAGACTTAATAACAGCTGAGTAAAAGTGTGTCATCTTTGCCTGTGGCAGGTTGACCTTTTTCAGTTGATGAAGGAAATACAACCTTCTACTGGGCCTTTTTCAAAATAGAGTCAATGAGACTGTCCCACTTCAGGTCCTGGGAGATGGTGGTTCCCAGGACCTTGACTGACTCCACTGCAGCCACAGTGCTGTCCATGATGGTGAATGGGGGGAGGGCAGAGGGGTTCCTCCTGAAGTTTACTATCATCTCCACAGTTCTGAGCATGTTAAGCTCCAGGTTGTTGTGACTGCACCAGACAGCCTGCTGCTCAACCTCTCGTCTGTATGCAGACTTGTGTCCGTCCGGGATGAGACCGATGACTGTAGTGTCATCTACAAATTTCCGGAGCTTGACAGAGGGGTGTTTAGAGGTGCAGTCATTTGTGTAGAGAGAGAAAAGCAGTTCCTGGTTTGTCCAGATCTTGGAGATGTGTAGTGAAGTCCCATGCTGACTACATCATCCACAGATCAGTTTGCTTACCGAATCCAAGAATCTGCCGCAGGGGGTCCAGCAAGGGTCCAACGATGTTCTTCAAGCAGGCCAACACCAGCATACATGGATCATATGCAGACTTTTTTTATTCTTCCTCTCGCTCCATTTATCTGTAGATTTTGGAAAACACTCCAGTAGGACATGTGGACCAGGTAAACCTTCGGGAAGCGCTGGAGAGGGCGGAGCTTCTGTGCTCCCAGGTTAACGAGGGAGTGAGGGAGAAGGAAAACTCAGACAGACTCGAGTGGCTGCAGAACCATGTGCAGTGTGAGGGGGTCATTGAGGTGAGCTGGTCTTATTAAATCTTTTAACACTATATAAAAAAGTGCACAATAATCACAATAATAGACAAGAACTTGCATGTTATTTTAATTTGCCCTGTTTTCCAGCATTTGGTCTTTAACTCTCTGACGAACTGCCTGGGTCCTCGCAAGCTGCTGCACAGTGGCCATGTGTCGAAGGCTAAAAGCAACAAGGAGCTCTGGGCCTTCCTGTTCAGCGACTTCCTGCTCTTCACCTACATCTCCAAACAGTTCTCCTCAAACACAGACCGACTCTTCAGCCCCAAGTCCAACACCATCTACAAGATGTACAAAACGGTAACGGAGTCATAGAGCTACTGTGTAGATATTCTAGAAGTTGGGTGTTTTATTTATAACCTCTCTATCTCATTCTCTCTCTCTCTTTCTCTCTCTCTCTCTGTCTCATTCTCTCTCTCTCTCTCTCTCTCATTCTCTCTCTCTCTCTCTCTCTCTCTCTCTCTCTCTCTGTCTCATTCTCTCTCTCCCTCTCTCTCGCTCTCTCTCTCTCTCTCTCTCTCTCTCTGTCTCACTCGCTCTCTCTATCTCTTTCACTCTCTCTCTCTCTGTCTCTCCCTATCTCTCTCTCTCTGTCTCTCTGTCTCACTCTCTCTCTCTGTGTCTCTCTCTCTGTCTCACTCTCTCACTCTGTCTCACTCTCTGTCTCTGTCTCTTGCTCTCTGTCTCTCTCTCTCTCTCTCTCTCTCTCTCTCTCTCTCTCTCTCTCTCTCTCTCTCTCTCTCTCTCTGTCTCTCTCTCTTTCACTCGCTCTCTCTTTCTGTCTCACTCTCTCTCTCTCTGTCTCACTTGCTCTCTCTATCTCTCTCTCTTTGTCTCACTCTCTGTCTCACTTGCTCTCTCTCTCTCTCTGTCTCACTCTCTGTCTCACTCTCTCTATCTCTCTCTCTCTGTCTCTCTCTATTTCTCTCACTCTCTCTCTCTCTGTCTCTCTCTCTCTGTCTCACTCTCTCTGTCTCACTCTCTGTCTCTGTCTCTCTCTCTGTCTCACTCTCTCTCTCTATCTCATTCTCTCTCTCTCTCTCTCTCTCTCTCTCTCTCTCTCTCTCTCTCTCTCTCTCTCTCTCTCATTAGCCTGTGTTTTTGAATGAAGTGTTGGTGAAAATGCCGTCTGATCCGTCCAGCGAAGACCCAGTCTTTCACATCTCGCACATTGACCGTGTGTACACACTGAAAGCTGACAGCATCAATGAGAGGTTCACACTCACACATACAGTACAATACACCTCATTCCTCATTCTTTTAGTAAAGACTTTAGTTCCTAAAGGTTTCGGTAACCCTGATTTCCTTCCTAAACACCATTCTGGATTTTTGAGAATGTGACATTAAATGTGCATTTGATATATTTTTTTCTTTTATTATTATTTTGTACGTTTTCTTCAGAACAACATGGGTCCAGAGAATCAAGGCAGCATCAGAGCACTTTATAGAGACAGAGAAGCTGAAAAGAGAGAAGGCTTACCAAGGTCGGAGAAGGACTTGATATACTTAATCGAATGGTTTGGCAAAAATAAATAAATGAGGAGCTCTTTTCCAAAATGCTATAAATCTATTTTAATAGTTTTTATGAAAATGACTTTTTTTTACCTAGACCCACACATTCTGTTTATATTCAATTTATCCTGTTAAAATGGTCAGTCTGAACATGTTAAACAGTGATTGTCAAATGAAACAACAATTTTGTTGAATATAAATTCAAAGTTTCTTTTTATTTTTTTCCAAAACGCTATAAATCCATCCTTTATTTTAAATTTTTTTTTTTTTTTTTTTTTTTTTTTTTTTTTTTAAAAAGAGACATAAACCAACAAGAGAACATGCAACATATGACATCAGGGAAATAAATAACTTTATTAAGAATAGAAATAATCTCCTACACTCATTTTGAAGACTGCACACAAACAAACATCTCTCGCCTCAGACCGCCGCCATGTTGGATTGCGTCGAACGCTCACCGAATTCTGATTGGTCGAGAGGACATATAGCGTTTTGGCAAAAAACAGGTTTGGTGCTTATCGCGGTTTGGAAAGGAACTGCATCTTGCAGTACATTTTAAACAAGGAAATATAGTGTTTTGGCATGAAACATTGATGGAGCAGTATATAGGTTCACAACACAACAAAATGACATGACAAACTCGTTTTTTTTTTATTTTGGCGTTTATCGCGTTTTGGAAAAGAGCTCTTCAAATCTAACATACGCATTTTCCCCTTTACCTTAAGTGCAATGAGCAAAAATGTTCTAATCATCTCACCCAAAATCTATTGCAGAAGTACATCACAAATATTGCTACCTGCTTCAGTAAATATTATATGTAATATTTCCAGCTTTTCTCGTAGAGGCATACGTCCTGAATGGAACACCTATTTCATTATTGCCAAACTATTCATTTCATCTTTCACATTTACTAATTACGGTTTCATTTTAAAATAAAATTGTACGTGTATGTTTTACAGCTCGCTCTCAAAAGACAAGCGGTATTGGACGTTTGTTAGTAACAGCTCAGGAGGCTGTTGAGTTAAAACCCTGCAAGCCTAATGGTGAGAAATGCAGAACACACACACACACACCTAGGGTTAGGGTTAGGTACACAATGCTTAGCTATCATTAATTATCATTTAAACACCTTTACTTTAAAGTTTCCTGATTTGAATATTATTCTATTAGTTACTAGGCAACAAAAGGTTTAGAAAAATCTTGTAATAATTTGAAGATAGTAACTGCTGATCAGGGGGGCACGGTGTCTTAGTGGTTAGCACGTTTGCCTCACACCTCCAGGGTTGGGGGTTCGATTCCCGCCTCCACCTTGTGTGTGTGGAGTTTGCATGTTCTCCCCGTGCCTCGGGGGTTTCCTCCGGGTACTCCGGTTTCCTCCCCCAGTCCAAAGACATGCATGGTAGGTTGATTGGCATCTCTGGAAAAATTGTCCCTAGCGTGTGATTGTGTGAGTGAATGAGAGAGTGTGTGTGTGCCCTGCGATGGGTTGGCACTCCGTCCAGGGTGTATCCTGCCTTGATGCCCGATGACGCCTGAGATAGGCACAGGCTCCCCGTGACCCGAGGTAGTTCGGATAAGCGGTAGAAGATGAGTGAGAGATTCATATTTTAAACGAATAAGATACAAGCTATTCAATGGTGTGCATGAATTATTTGAATATCAAATTCTCATAATTTCCATTATTATGATTGAGGCCCACCGATCTACTTACCACCGATCTACACAACTACAGATTCATTCATGTGAACGACTAGTTCCATATCTGTGTTTACGAGTATTAGGTTTCAATTAAATGTTTATTCACAGGCTCCAATATACACCATTAGTTTAGCCTTTCTGTTCTCTCCTCAGTAGACAGAAACAGGACAAACTCCTGAGGTTTAGACTCAGAAACTCTTCTGTTTATTTTCTGTTTCTGGACCGATCCACACCGCTCGGCTCAGCTAGTCCTAACAGGTTTGTGTGTGTGGTGTTGGGTTGTAGGTAAGAGCAACCCGTACTGTGAGCTGTCTATGGGAGCACAGTGCTACACCTCACGGCCACAGAACGACACCGTCAACCCGAAATGGAACTTTAGCTGTCAATTCTTCATCAAAGACCTGTATCAGGACGTCCTGTGCATCACCGTGTTCGAGCGGGATCAGTTCTCTCCTGACGGCAAGTGCAAGATACGCATCTTTAATTGTCACAGGATCCTTTATATCATTTTCATTTCTTCTCTTACTTTTCTACCTGTATGTTTTTAGACTTTCTGGGTCGCACCGAGGTTCCTGTTGCCACCATTAAAAAAGATCAGGAAGGCAAAGGTCCGCTGACTCGGCGTCTGCTGCTCCACGAGGTCCCCACCGGAGAGGTCAGAGTTCGCCTCGACCTGCAGCTTTACGAGCAAACGCCGCTCCTCTGACCTCGAGCCTCGCATTTGCAGAACGAAACCTTCTTATCTATGAATATTTTTTCCTATTTAGAAAAAGGCCAATTGTACCTCTAGAGGAACAGAGGAATGGAGACGAGACAAATTCCTCTTGTGTCTTTGTGGAACAGGAGATTCAGACTCTGTAGTTTAGTAAAACGTCTACAGGCCAAAGTTTATTCAACTCAAGTTCATCCTCTTACTCAGCGTGAGGTCGATGCATGACGACGTAAAAGATCTCATCCTACAGTCCATCGAGCTAACCTACGTAGCAAGGTTGCTTTTCTTATTATTATTTTATAGTCACGGGATAAGATATGGTTTTGAGTGTGGAGAACTCAGCCTTAGCCAAACCAAATAAAGACAAATGAAAAAAACATTCCTGAGAATTTTAATTGTCTTACTGATGATTTTTACATTCCGACTTATCAGAAGGTGTTGATTAATGTAATGTAACACTGACAGTAGTACAGATTTTATTCACACGTTTATTCACGTGCTTGTTCACGTGCTTTTCTACAGTAACAGTTCTTTCACAGGGATTATTAAGAGATATTTTATTCTAAGAGATATTTTATGGAAGGCGTC
The DNA here is from genome assembly GCF_030014155.1 of Tachysurus vachellii. Lineage (NCBI taxonomy): Eukaryota > Metazoa > Chordata > Actinopteri > Siluriformes > Bagridae > Tachysurus > Tachysurus vachellii. Next base: position 1,795,807 of record NC_083471.1, on the reverse strand, counting down.
TGTAACGTCAGCAGTTTGTAACATTCTGATACGGGTAAATACTTCAGTAACGACGTCGTGTTGTTCGGTGTCTTTGTGATGAGGGTTAGAAAATAAACATTATTTCTTACTAAAATACAAGAACAGAACAGATGGAACTAACTTATATCGCAGTCGCACTGAAACCTACAATGTACCTACAAAATAAATATTATCTATGCCCAATACACAAAAGTGATATAATAATAATAATAATAATAATAATAATATTATAATAATATTAATAATAATAATAATAATAATTTTTTTGTTACTTTAAAAACTTTCATTGTTTATATATAATGACAGAAAGAATGTGACACACTCTGAAAGAAAAAAACTTGGAAAGTTATTCAAGGTGGTGACTGAACGAAGCAGAGGACACACAGTGTCATGTTAGGACTTCACTGAATAGCTGCGAGGCAGATAATTAGCAGACCAGCATCCAGGCCGAAAACACCGCCCATCTGCTGTAGCCATGTAAACAGGGCCTCGACTCCTACGGCAGAAAACAAAACATTACGTTCTGATGCGTTGTTTTTATTTATTTATTATATTTTATGCCATTTTGCTTCGTTTCTGTACCTGCTGCTTCCGTACAGATCTCTCTTGTTCCTGTCCTGTTCCTCCTCCGACGCCATCCACTGACAGTCGTCCACACATCCTGTGATGCACAAGTCAAAGGTCGATTAAAATGTTTATGAGTTCTATTGTGACAGAAAGATGGTGTTTATTTCACAGTATATGGCTTCGGGAGCAAAAAACGGTTCTATTTTAAGCAGGTATGATCAGTTATGATATTAAATGGTGTAAAGCATGAAATTAAGCAGCACATTAATCCGACCCCCCTGACAGATGTGCATGTCTAGTAGTCACTAATAATTGTGTGAGCTCTGTTTGGAACCTGTCTGGCAGTGAAGGACTGCTGTGTTCTCCTTCAGTCTTGAATGTAAGTAGAGAAACAGTGGATCCTTCAAGAGAATGGTGCTGACCTGGAAGACAACTGGCTCATTAGTTTTCTCCATTATTTTTCTCTTTCAATTTAAAGAATTGAACCAATTGTATTATTTCGTTTAGGGAGATTTTAAAGCAAAGGCTGCGCACCAGAACTAAAGGATGATCAGGGTGTTCGAAAACCGCAGCACAATGAGTAACCTTTAGGCAAGGATTGAGGTTTCAAACAGAAACATCTGTTTATGTGTCACATTAAAGCAGAAAATCAGATTTGTGTTACTTTAAACTTGTTGCCACGTACAGCTAGAGTTAAATGAATTCAAGTCTGTATAAATTTCTGCATATATTCACCTACGGTGTCCTTGTTAAGTACATTATAAAATAAAAAATGATCAAGGTGAAGAACAAAGGTTGATGAAATATCACAGTACTTGCTAAACAGTTTGGCACACCTTAGCGCTGTAGTCGTCATAGCCTGTGCGCAATATTTTTGTCGGCTTCATCCCCTCACAATGGCGCAATTTGAAACGCCGTTCAACGCTGCACTGTATTGGCCACCACACACACTCTGTCCATCGCTTGTGCAGAAGCTCGTGCCTCCTCACTCTCAACATGTCTACGTGGTTGAGGAAATGTTCCAGATCCTGTACATGCAAACAAAGATCCTGATTAACAGCTTCATGGATTTCATGTAGCCAGAACCATCTATTGTTAGCATTGATCTGTTTACTGTCACAGTTGATTTGCATGCATGAAATAAACCTCAACACTCACCTTGATGAATCCATTCTCAGTGTCCAGCAGCGGCTGTGTGATGGCTTCGACCTCCTGTTGCTCGGAAAGTAAGTGATCCTGTAACAGAACTGTGCGTTATTTATTTGAAAAAGAATCCCCTGTTTACACAGACCTTGTGTTGAACATTTATTGTGTTGGTATTACCATTAGATGTTTTAGTGAGCAGGGAGAGCGTGTGTGCGCCGTATCAGCCTGTGATCCTGGGTGAGTAATGAACCTGGTCAAATTCCGAGTCGCACTTCTCACATATGGACCCTCCACTGCTGATGATGACTTCTGCCCAACACTTCTAGGAGCCTGCAGAAGGAAAATGGACACAGGTCACATTACAGCATCCTCTCTTTTACTGTCACTGTGTGTGCTGGAAAATGTGTCTCACCGTATGGTAGAGCAGATGTGGTGGGACAGGTTTGTGAAGCGTAATCACGCCGCTGTATTCTTTTCTGCGTTTAGATGGCATTACTGAAATACAAGTGATTCGTCATGTAAAAACCCAGAAATGCATCTCATACAGAGATACTCACTCACTCACTCATTTTCTACCGCTTATCCGAGCTATCTCGTCTGTGCCTATCTCAGGCGTCATCGGGCATCAAGGCAGGATACACCCTGGACGGAGTGCCAACCCATCACAGGGCACACACACACTCTCTCATTCACTCACACAATCACACACTACGGACAATTTTCCAGAGATGCCAATCAACCTACCATGCATGTCTTTGAACCGGGGGGAGGAAACCGGAGTACCCGGAGGAAACCCCCGAGGCACGGGGAGAACATGCAAACTCCACACACACAAGGTGGAGGCGGGAATCGAACCCCCAACCCTGGAGGTGTGAGACCAACATGCTAACCACTAAGCCACCGTGACCCCCCATACAGAGATATAAAATATATAATAGGCTTTTTTCCCCTGACACTTAATGATACTTTTGTATATTCACTTGAATTGAATGAAAAAAAAGCTGTAAAGTGTGAAAGTGCATACAAATAAATAAATACATAAATAAATAAATAAACAAATAAATAAATAAATAAATAAAAACGTATTGTTACTGTTATGCATAATGAACACTGACATAATGAACACTGACACTGGACACTGAGTCCTATAGTCCAACATTATTACACTTTAAAGAACTACATTTCTTAGTGAACTTATTCATGCATTGACATTGTTGTTATTTTTTAATACTGATTTATTTTTAAAAGTAGTTTTAAAACGTTTTTACAACACAGGATCACAATCCAGTCCAATGGTGGAACAGTATTTATAATACACGATCATTTACCTGTCTGAGAAAAACTCAGGACGACACAGGAACAAAAACGAGAAGGAAAGAAAATTGCTGAGAAAAATAGCGGTTAGAAAAAAAAGGCGGTTTAAATGTAAAACACCTTAGAATAACGTCTCAAGATAGCGTGCAGTTGTTACCATGGCAACGCCTTCGAAGCACGCACACTTCCGGTTTCTCTGACATAAATGGGTGCAGAAATTTTACAGGTATTTGAGACCTTATACTTTAAGGTGTATTACTTTATTGTAGAGTAGCTTTAAAATTAAAAAAAAGAAAGAAAGAAATGAAAAAAAAAAAGAATTTATGCCACATTATTTCAGTAGCTCAGAAGGCTTGATGCATATTATAATAAAAAGAGTACCCAACTGCTTAAATACATAAATACACACCAGCACCTCCACACGGTTTATATAAATAATAGCTGCTTTTCCACAAACTCACCACAAGGGGGAGGCAAAGATTAAAAAATATCACACAGTGACTCAGAAACGCACAAGAAACCTAGGAAAAGAACCATAAACCTACTGTATATAGCCAAACCTTTCGTGCACAGCTTTTTTGTCACAAAGATGAAAGCAAACAGTAATACAGACTGTATTAATATTTGTATGCTGTAGCATTGTTTAGACATGACAATAATAAAGCATTTGATTGTCATTTTTGGGGAAAAGTTGACTATATAAAAACTTGCTTTTGAAAAATTTCTATCTGACAGCAAACAAAATACACACTTCATTTTAGATCACACAATTTCACAGTAGAACCAAACCACCAGTCAAGCTTGAACCCAGCATATAGAGGCTGAGTAAATGTGGTGTGGACTTTGTGGATGAGCTTCATGGTGTCAGAGACGCTGTAGAAGGACAGAATTCCTGCATTGTGATCCACATATACTCGTATTCTGGAGGAAGGAGGAACTCTAAGATCAGTCTTAATGTTGTTGTGCCAGAATGAGAGAGAAGAAGAAGAACACCACAGACTCCAGGACTGATTGTTGCGTCCAAACACACACTCATCACCCTGTCCTTTCCTGCTGATGTCTATATATGAGACTGAAATTTCCACTGTACCGCTCCACTCCACCTCCCAGTAACAGCGTCCACACACACTCTCCTTACACAACACCTGAGACCAGGTGTCAAATCTCTCTGGATGATTAGAGTACTGCTGCTCAATCTTAGTGCCTGTCACCACTCTGTTCTTCTCAGACAGAATGAGGTAACAGTATGCTGTGTTGGGATCCAGAGTCAGATAACAGAAATCTAAGATATAAAAAGAGAAAAAGAAACTGAACCGTGTGAACATGTTGGGTCCATTCACAGAATACTGTATATTCATGTGACGTGTGAGACAGTTGACTGTGAGAACTGAGAAATACCTCAGATTTAGATAGACTTAGAGACGTTTTAATAGGTAACTAGATTTGTAAAGTTCATCGTAACAAACTGATGTTGGCTTGTCAGAGCAAGTATTCCCAAAGGCCAGTATGCTTGGGTGCCAATACTTTTGGAGGCGAGTGTACAGTATATGAGCATGTGATGTGTGACAAATACCCATGACGCAGTTCCCCATATTGTGCTGAGTGTTTTGAAATATCACCTGTCCATTTTTGTGGTAATTTTTTTATTTTGGGGCGGGGCTGCATGTGACGTCATGTGACGTCATCCGAATACCCATGACGCAGTCCCCTCATTGTGCTGAGTGTTTTGATATATTACATGTTTATTTTGTGGTAATTTGTAATTTGGGGGCGGGTCTGCACGTGACGTCATGTGACGTCATCTGAATACCCATGCCACGGTTCCCCTATTTGTGCTGATTTTTTTGGATATATCACATGTCCATTTTGTGGTAATTTTTTATTTTGGGGGCGGGGCTGAATGTGACGTAAGGTGACGTCCAGGCATAGGTATTCGGATGACGTCACATGATGTCACGTGCAGCCCCGCCCCCAAAATAACAAATGACCACAAAATGGACATGTGATAAAACAAAACACTCAGCACAGTGAGGGGAACTGCGTCTTGTGATGTCATTCCAATACCCATGACGTTGTTCTCCTCGGATCGTTTAGGAAATGTCACAGTAACTTTAGACCAGGGTCTTTGGTTTTGGTGCATGTTGCTCAAAAGCTTGCAGAAGCCAACGTTCTGTTCTGCTTATTCTTATTAGACAAAAATGACCAAGATTAACTCCTCCTAGGGCTTTCAAGCCACATGCACCAAAATCAGATATGTCCTTGACCCTGGTCTAAAGTTTGTTCCCCTTTACTTTTCTAAGCATTCTGAGGTCCAGTACTCACAGTACCGGGTCTCAAATTGGGCTTTTTTGCCATAGACACCCATTATAAAATGTAGAGGTTTATAACTCGTCAAGCTTTCAAGCTATCTACACCAAACTCGGACAACTTCTTTAGGGTGATGCTCTGGACAAAGTTCTCTCAAAACTCTCCCCCAAAATAAGCAAAATAAAAAACAATGAGGGGAATTGCGATGTCACGTACAGCCCCGCCCCCAAAATAAAAAGAATAAATAGCTGTCTTGAATCCTTGACTTGTGCTTTTCTGCATACAGTGCATGCCAACCAGTAGCATCACAGCGCAAGTTCTCCCACATCTTGTTGCAATCCATGTTTCCTGCCAAGCCAACGTGGCCTCCCAGACCTTTTTGCAGTCTCTGGCTATGTTTAAGTTCCAGGCTCTGTTCCAGTCCCAGACCATGTTCATGTTCCAGGCCCTGTTCCAGTCCCAGACCATGTTCATGTTCCAGGCCCTGTTTCAGTCCCAGACCATGTTCATGTTCCAGGCCCTGTTCCGGTCCCAGACCATGTTCATGTTCCAGGCCCTGTTCCAGTCCCAGACCATGTTCATGTTCCAGGCTCTGTTCCAGTCCGAGGAACCCTGAACTGAATCCAGTTGCTATTTCTACATCCATTGCAATTTCAATTACAACAGAGTCTACCATTTTAACTTATGGTGCAATACCTTCTAAATTTATTCTCAATATTTGTAGAAGGATGTTAATTGTGTGTGTATCAGGCTATGACCAAATGGAAGCGTTTATGGCAAATAACAAAATTCTGATTCTAAGCTGCTTTTGAAGAAAATATTACTTTTGTGTGTGTGTGTGTGGTGCACATACATTTCAGAAAATCTCCATCCTGTTCCTGCGATGGTGAACTGATCTGAACTGCTGCAGCTGTGGAGACAATAATAATAATAATAATAATAATAATAATAATAATAATAATAATCCTCATCATCATCATCATCATCATCATCATCATAAGTTCACAAAAACAGTCTGAATCACTTCCTGTATGTTGGGAATTTTAGAGCTTTTACATCATTGTGTTTCTCAAGCAGAAGAAGCTCCTCTTACCATGTGGATGAATTTTGTTTTTAAATTCCTCCTTACAGAATTCCTCGATTCTCTTCTTCAGATCCGACAGAGAATCCATCATTCCAACAAATGAGAGGTGTTGAGGGACAGTGATACTGGATGTGTTAGACTTCGGAATGTGAAGTTTGGGAGCCCAATGTGCAGAAGCAAGGGCCTAGAGAAAGCAAATGTAAGACAATACAGATAAATGCTTCTTGTCATTTGCTAACTCCTCTCTTTGAGATGCTGTTGAAAGATCTGTGCCTCAATCAAACTATACTGCCCTAATGTTTATATCCTCCTGAAAACTGTATTATTTCTGCACCCTTGTCACTGTTACACTGTTGACCTCTAAGTGGTATTTTCTAAACATCGGGCCCAGTCATTGCCATCCCATAGGTCTTCTGACTGTGCTATTAACCGGCTCCCCAGTGCAGCCCCCAGGGGCATGTTCTTACTCCCAAAACCCCTTCCTCCTATTTCTCTCACAGCTAACTGTGTCATGAAGATGCTATGAAGCTATAAGGACAGTGAACTCCTTATGTTAACCTTGGAGGAATGGAGGCACTCATGGAAGGTGGCCAAGGCTAAGTGGCCCATATTTTTCTCTGGGTTCAACTTCACACTGTCCTTTAATCTGGTACAGACCTCTTCCCAGCCCATAATTTTATCTCCCAAAATATTTGCGGTCTGCACAAGGTTTGGAGGAAATGTTCCTCTGGGTGCTTTGGCAGGAACCAAGCCTAGGTGATGTCCAACCAGGCAGGATCTATTTCCCATTATTTGTTTGAGTGTAGCTTCTCTCCTGGGGCCACACAGTATTTGCTGTGCATTCTTGTGCCATTAGAACCTTGGAGTACTTGTGGTAGGTTCTGGTGGCTAGTTGTTCTGACCTATGTCACAGCTTGTCAGATCTGTGCTGAGATAAGAAGTTTTAAACCTGTCCACAAGCTCTACTTCACCCCATACCCATACCATCTCATTTATGGGCACATCTCTCCCTTGAGTATATCACTGGCATTTACCTCTATTTACCAGACACCTTTAGAAGTCCTTTGTATGGCAAGATTATTGTCAGGTTTTTACCTGCTGCCAAATGGACAGGTAGAAAGAGCCAATCAAGACCTGGAATGGTCCCTCTGATGCCTGGCCTTCTCCAATCTCTTGACTAATGTGGATGGAGTATGCCCATAACACCCTCTGGCACATTTGAGTGCAGATCAAGTATCATGATAAACACACCAGACAAAAATAATTCATAGCTCCTTGATCACATCAATAATGCTTGTTAAACATCTCCTGCAACCCCATCTGTCTCAGGAGGCCCCACATGGAATCTTGAGCATAAGTTTGAGAACATATGCGCTAATGTTGAAGGTAGAGGTGTTTTAGAGAACAGCTGACTCTGTAGATCAGACAGTGTGTGTTACCTGGAGGAATTGGATGGAATCATGTGTATGTGAAAGCGTCTCCATCTCAGTGACTCTCCTCTGAAGATCATCAATCTCCTGCTCCAGTTCCTCCAGGAGTCGTTCAGCTCGACTCAGTCCAGCCTTCTCCTGAGCTCTGATCATCTCCGTCACCTCCGAGCGCTTTTTCTCCATGGAGCTGATCAGCTCAGTAAAGATCATCTCATTGTCCTCCACTGCTGTCTGTGCACTGAGCTGTTAGGAGACACACAACACATGAAGGTCCATTTAAAGCTCATCTCTCATTCTCTCTCTTACTGGGACTCTAAATGACTCCATGTTGTCCATGTTGTGTGTGTTTCTAGGAGCAGCTCTGTCTCTGCTCACTGCTCACCTTTATAGTGTTCACAGTCTGTTTCAGCTCCTGCACCTTCTTCTGCTTCTCCTGGAGTCTCTGCTGGAATTTCATCTGCTCCTTATTTAACTCACTCTGAGTACATAATAAATATATACACTGTCATGTAATTAATATAAATAATAGTTAAAGTTTCTGTGTGTTTGATAGAGCTGTAAGTCACTGTGGAGGTGTGGATGCCTGCCAGGAAACTCTGATTAGATCAAGAAGTGTTTTTTTCTCTTCTTCTTCTCTCTCTGTATTTGTCTCTCTCCATACTCTATGACTCACCCTGTCGCTTACTGGTCTGACCAGATTATTACATATTATGGAAACTCTCTTAACCAGAACACAACATTTTAACAAGTATTGATAAAACTGAAAGTTTATATTCTGTAACTGACTAAAACTAGAACTAGAATTTAGACTGAAAAAACATTTCTCACCCGTTTTTCATCTCTCTCTGCTGCGGCTGTTACGGTTTCGTGCCCTTTGTGATTATCCATCGTACACAAATAACAGATGCAGGTTTGATCAGTACGACAGAAGATCTCAATCAGCTTGTTGTGTTCGGAGCAGATCTTCTCTCGTAGATTTGTTGAGGTTTCAATTAATGTGTGTTTTTTCAAAGCAGGAATTTCAAGATGAGGTTTGAGATGAGTTTCACAAAATGAAGCCACACACATCAGACAGGACTTGACGGCTTTGTGTTTTCTCCCGGTGCAGAAATCACACTCCACATCTCCAGGTCCAGCGTAACAGTGATCAGGAGAAGCAGCTTGGACTTCAGTCTTCTTCTTCAGTTTCTCCACCACTTCAGCCAGCATGTTGTTTCTGCATAGAACAGGCCTTGGTGTGAAAGTGTCTCTGCACTGAGGACAGCTGTAGATGTTCTTCTGATCCTCCTGATCCCAGTGACCATTAATACACACCTTACAGAAACTGTGACCACAGGAGAGAGTCACCGGGTCCTTCAGGAGATCCAGACACACTGAACAGCTGAACTGATCATGATCTATTGAAATACTCGCCTTGGCCATTTTTCTGAGCTCACACAATGACAATGCGAGAGAAAGAGAGGCACTCTGCTGTCACTTTATATTTACTGATATTTCCTGATTCTCTCTCTCTCTCTCTCTCTCTCTCTGTGTGTGTGTGTGTGTGTGTGAGAGTTTTATTTTCTCCAAGTATGTAGTTACAGTTTTAAAAAATAGGAACCTGATGAACCAGTTTTTGACAGTAGTGACACTTCTTCAGTGCAAATCATTTTGCTTGTACTGTAGATATTGTAGTAGTATAATAAAAAATAGCTGACCCAACTTCCATGACAGTGTTTGTTCTAATTGACTTTTTTTCATTTAAATAGGTGTGTTGAAAATAATAGCAGTGTGGAGTTTACATTCATGGAAAACATCCTTATCCAGATCAAATGTCATTTTATACAACCGAGCAAATGAGGGTTAAGAGCATTGCTCATGGGCCGAGCAGGAGCAGCTTGGTGGAACTGGGATTAAACTGGGCTTGGAACCTTCCATGCAGTGGCCCAACACCTTAACCACTTTCTTAATCACTTGGCTACCACATCCCTTTAGTGTGCCCATTAATTCTGTGGAAAAAACAGGTCATTAATGTCATTAAGAAGCAAAGCAAATGTTTCACACATTGTTATGAAATATATCGCCTTCTGAATTGCTAAGTAAAATGTGCCCTTACAAACATTGTTTGCAGGAACAACATCATTTGATTAAAAAGTTGATTGGAGAGGTAAAGATGCATAAAGATCCAGCGTATCATCACCTCTATGGAGAACAAAGTTGATCTAAAATGACCTGTATGTACAGTTATATTAGGAACATGTTTGATTACAGCTAATTTATCAGCAAAAACAGAAATAACGCAACATTCTGTGGACTGATTACAGTAAAATTGTTCTTTTCGGGTCTAATGGACAGTCAACCTACAGGTACTGAATTAAAGTCACAGTACACTATAAAGACATTAAAGGTGGGGTCTCCGTTGTTTGAAAGCCAATGATGACATTTAAAATCACCAAAACAAACACGCCCCTAACCCAAATGGGTCCCACCCGTTTTGATAGCTCTGCCCCACACATACACCAGACAAGTATAACCCAAGTATAACCCATACAAGTATTATGGTGGAACCTGTTGGGGCAGCTGAACGAGGGTATATTTTTTATCAATAAATGAACTCAATAAGTAATACTATGGTAGTACAAATGTGTTTTTGTAGTACTGTGTGTTGTACCATGAAAGGTTTAGCTCCGTTTCACACGGAAGGAGACGGTCAACACCTAGAACCCGAGGCAGAGTTAATGTTTGAGGCAGAGGTCGTAACGTTGTTGCCGATAACATGGAAACAGAAGACTTGCAGTAACGCAAGTAAGCGTATTGATTGATTTTATATTCTGAACTTTAATTGATAGAAAGCCGTATTCTGTTAGTCCTACTTCTTGCCTTATTGTAAGCCTTTCTCCGCTTTCTTTCTTTGTTTTTATCCTCCATGTCAATGTTAAAACCGCTTTCTGCAAATGTCACACATGCGCACTGAACACTCTCTCAGCTCATATTGACAAGACACGCCCCTTTTTGCTCATTGGCTACACGTTAGTTTTGTTTTTGTTTTGTTTGGTGGCCCAACGCAGTTTTCTGAAGCATTTCTCAAACAACGGAGACCCCACCTTTAAAGCAGGGTGGCACACAAATCGTGGTATTGTTGTGTTTTTCATTCCACACTGTTTGGTCTGTTTATTGTATATACTAGGGACCATGGATCAGTTTGAATAAGTTTGAAATGCCCCTGAAATGGGGTTGCAACAAGACAACCCCATTGAAAACAGGGTGGACATTTAAAATGCAGTTTCTTAAACAAAACCCAAACCTTAGTAGTCCTGGCCTGAAATACCTACTACCTATTTCTAGGTGCCAGAAGTTGGTTAGCTTGATGCAACACAGATGCACAGCAGTTATTAAAAACAATGGTTATGCATATTACTGCATTTGAAATACGGACATAAAAGCTATTCATATATTTGCTCTTTTTTTCACATTCTGCTATTTATTGGAACACAACTGTACTTCCTGATTCTGTGTATGTTTGATGTGTGTGTGTGTGTGTGTGTGTGTGTGTGTGTGTGTGTGTGTGTGTGTGTGTGTGTGTGAAAGTGAAAGAGAGAGACAGAGGAGCACAAACACATTTAGGACATTATTTTCGATGTATGAATTTACCCAATGTACAGATGAATTTCTTCTTTCTCTCACAGCTCCTGTTATTCCCCTTAAACCCACAAGAGTACTCCCTGGAATAAGAAACACTTCTGGGTCATTCATTCATTTAATGTCTATCGGATACATCAGCCAGCTACACCGTTATCAACACACAATTTTTTGTTCTGTTTACCCTTTCGGATTTTTGCCTGTCGGTTTGAATCTTTTGTTGTGTTTTTCTATTAAATCTCTGCAAATGGATTCAGGTGCATACTCGTCTGATTAATCCCAACACTTTCATGTTTTTTATTTTCTGAAAAAAAATAATGTTTTTTTTTTTTTTTAATTTTAACTTTTCCTACTTTGATGTTTGACATTTAATTGTATTAAGTGCTCTTTAATTGCTGCCACTACTTTTTGTGCGGATGAATTGAGAGCTAGAAAAGCAGCAATGCTGATTAAGTAGCAATGTGGTAATATACAGGGATTTTACACAAAACACTATACACATTATTGTGAATCACACAATTTCACTGTCGAACCAAACCACCAGTCAAGCTTGAACCCAGCGTATAGAGGCTGAGTGAATGTGGTGTGGACTTTGTGGATGAGCTTTATGGTATCAGCAGTGCTGTAGAAGGACAGAGTTCCTGCACTGTGATCCACATACACTCCTATTCTGGAGGAAGGAGGAACTCTGAGATCAGTCTTAATGTTGTTGTACCAGAATGAGAGAGAAGAAGAAGTACACCACAGACTCCAGGACTGATTGTTACGTCCAAATGCACAGTCAAAACCATGTCCTTTCCTTCTTATGTCTTTATACGAGACTGAAATTTCCACCGTACCGCTCCACTCCACCTCCCAGTAACAGCGTCCACACACACTCTCCTTACACAACACCTGTTCCGAGGTGTCAAATCTCTCTGAATGATCAGAGTACTGCTGCTCAATCTTACTGCCTGTCACCACTCTGTTCTTCTCAGACAGAATGAGGTTACGGAATGCTGTGTTGGGATCTAGAGTCAGAGAACAGAAACCTAAAATAAAACAAGAAAAACAAAATGAACATTGTGAACATGTTGGGTTTAATTTGCAGAATACTGTATCAGACAGCTGACTGTGAGGATTGATAAGTGAGGGAGATTCAGATTTTGCCTCATATTTAGATAGGGTGCACAGGATGGCATTAAATTTATGGGTATAGAAAAGAATCACTGAGTTGGACAAAGGATCACCCCTTTTGTTGAACCACCTTTTGCTGTAATTACACCCTTTAGTCTCTTCAGTCTGGTGGGATACATCTGTACCAATCTTGCACATCTATGCAATATTTGCCTGCTCTTCTTTGTAGAACTGCTCAAGTTCAGTTATTTGATGGTGACCTTTGGTGGACTGCAGTCTTCAGATCATTCCACAGATTATTAATGGGGTCTGTGGATTCTGACTAGTCCGTGCAAGGACCTTCTTCTCATTTAACTACTGTGTGGTCAATTTTGTGTATTCCTTTAAAATTAATTCACAATTTTAAGCAAAAAACTCCAGGTCGGCCATCAACATCATCAGCTGCCAGCTTGTTGATGAACTCTGGCTCTCTATCACACCATGTACCCTTACAGATCACGACGGTGAACAATCAACCCATTCAAGATAGCCGTATCACTCACTAGACCACACCCATCACTCCACGGTTATAATGGCCCACAACTCACCCACTGCTCCCCCTACTGCCTGCACCAATGCCTCAAGTGGTCTGTCCAACATCCATGGTGGACCACATCAGTTGAGAGCCCAGAAACCACATGGACACTTCATTTAACACCGAAATACCATGACCATAATACTGTGCTATTGAGCTCCTGCTGATTTACCTGCTTTCGGTCCCTGAAACAAATGCCATGGAGGGTTATATTGAGCAAGTCCTGGTAAAGATTCAAGCAAAGATTCAATATATATTTAGCAGCTAGTGGTGCGGGGGCTACAAGCATTAAAACAGAAGGGACAGCAGTTAAAGACAGGTGCTGATTGTAAATAGAATGTCCAGCCAATTTTAGGACTGAGTACATGCCAAAAACTTGATGAGGAGAGTGTTTGTAGTGACACCACAGAGTGATACAAATGAAGCCTCACTCATGCAAGAGAATGAAGATGTTTTTTAAGACACATGCATAAAGCTAAGTAAAGTGAAGTGGTCAAAAAAAATTAAGGTTCTGCAGCGTGTTGATTATAACATAACATTATCTTTACCCAGGGTTTATATCCGGTTTCTTCTTCTGGGTTCACGGACATTGGAAACATGCTCATGCTGTGGCTGAGCACAAAGTACAGCCAGTTCCCTTTCGAGGGAACTCAACACTGCTCCAGCTTTCTTTGTCTTCAGAAAGTGCTCTGTGTATGTGTGTCGTTTGTCTGTCTGTCAAGTGCAGGGAGAGAAAAAAATAGGGAAAGCTAGGCAAATATGTTACAGTCCAAGCACTTTAAGAGATGCGTGCATCCGTGCCCCTGCTTTATCACGGGGGACGACGCGCATTCTCTTTGCGTTGTTTGTTTGGGAGAAGAGCATGCCCGGTCGGCTCTTGAGGGAGCCTGCGTGATTTGTGAGGGATTCCCTCTGCACACTCTCCGTTCCTGCCTGGCTATATTTTCAGCTTCGGCTGCACCTTGTGGTTCGAATCCTGCGTCAGATGAGGTTTCAATCATAGGGGTTTGCAGGTTGAGTGAGCGGAGTCAGAGGCGGAGCAAGAGACAGGTGTTTCCCCTTCTCTTGCCCTCTCCCCTAACTCTGTTCGCTTGGTTTCGGTTTCGGGAGCTCGCACTGCTGCATACTGCTTTCCGTGTTCGGCTCTGAGGAGCTCGATGCGGGAGGGGATGGGCTTTCCACCTCTGGACAGCCGACACAATCAGTGGCGTTCAAGGAGCTCCTAAAGGTGGTGACTCACGCTGTGGGTTGAATTTAGATTGGCCTGAAGAGGAAGTTAGTGTTGTCCGTTCTAAGCTGGATGACCGCTTTCTGACTTCAGGCCGCAGGCCACCTTCACGCAGGCGACTGCCATTTTTTCCAGACCTCCATGCTGAGGTATCAATGTCTTGGAGAAATCCTTTTACGGTGCATATATTTTCTCCAGCCATGTCTGACTATTCAGCCATTATAGGGCTGGAAGGCCATGGGTACAGGTCGATGCCTGGGGTTGAGGAGACGCTTGCTAGCTATCTCTCACCTACATCGCCCGCATGGAGGAAACCTGCCCTTCAATCCAAGCCTTGTAGGACCACTTCAGCCCTTGTGGGTAAGGCCTATAAGGCAGCAGGCCAAACGGGAGCGGCCCTGCACACCATGGCGGTTTTGCATGCCTACCAGGCTGACCTGCTGGCAGAGCTTGATGGCATTCAAGGGTTGGGACCTCAGGCGGTGTATGAGCTCTGCCGAGACACTGACCTTGCCCTCCGTGCCACGAAGCAGACGGCCCGCTCCATAGGCCGTTCAATGGCTGCACTGGTTGTACCAGAGAGGCACCCGTGGCTCAATTTGACTGATATAAAGGATAAGGATAAGTGCCTGCTCCCCTTCCTGGCACGGGTCTCCCTGGGTTACCACCCGCCAGTGCGCTGTTCCAGGGCACCCGGGAGGTCTGCGTGAGGTTGACACCACTGTCAGACAACCTGGCAGCATGGAAACTTCTGCCAGGGGTGTCTCAGTGGGTCCTGGATACTGTGGAAAAAGGGTACAGGATCCAGTTTTCCTCCCGTCCTCCACGCTTCCAGGGTGTGTTGCCCAGGATCGTGGGCGGGCACCAGGCGGTGGTCCTCCACGAGGAACTTCTCTCGCTTCTGAGAAAAGGAGCCATAGAGCATGTTCCCCTCCCAGAGCAGGACTCCAGCTTTTACAGCTGATATTTTATTATTCCCAAGAAGGACGGGGGGCTGTGTCTGATTTTGGACCTGCGGGCTCTGAACTGTACTCTGAAGACTTACAAGTTCAAGATGCTCACGCTCAGGGTTATCGTGTCCCAGATCAGGTCCGAGGACTGGTTTGTGACGATCGACCTCAAAGATGCTTATTTTCACATAAGTATTCTGCCAGAGCACAGGAAGTTCCTCAGGTTCACTTTTGGGGGCGAATACTGTACCAGTATTGTATTCTTCCTTTTGGACTAGCCCTTTCACCACGCACGTTTACAAAGTGCATGGATGCTGATCTGGCACCGTTGCATCTCCAGGGCATCCGTGTACTGAATTACCTAGATGACTGGCTAATTCTGGTGCAGTCAGAGGCTATGGCAGCCAGTTATCGAGATGCTGTGCTTGCCCACATGAGGTCTTTAGGCCTCAGGCTGAACCCAGCAAAGTGTGTGCTTTCTCCTTCTCAGAGAACCACCTTTCTGGGGGTAGTTTGGGACTCCACCACGATGCGAGCACATCTGTCTCCCACTCGGGTGGCTTCTATCTTGTCAGCAGTGAAAGCTATTTGGCTAGGCCAAGGCCTCTCTGTTGCCGAGGCACAGAGGGTGCTCAGCCTCACGTCAGCAGCAGCCAACGTTATTCCTTTGGGTCTGTTACACATGATGCCATTCCAGCTCTTACTCAGGGGTGCGGGCTTCCATCCTTGCAGACATCCCCTCAGAGTTATACGGGCTATGCGCTGTGGGCTTCATACCCTTCTTATGTGGAAAAGACACCGGTTCTTGGCCTTGGGTCCCATTCTAGGGGCGTGTCACCATCGCAGGACTCATTCGACGGATGCCTCGCTTTCGGGCTGGGGAGCGGCCTTGGATGGCTGCCTTGCCCAGGGTCTGTGGGAGGGCACCTATCTCTCGTTGCACATAAATTGCCTGGAGATGAGGGCTGTGTTTCTAGCATTGAAACACTTTCTCCCACACCTCAGGGGCTGCCATGTATTAGTACGGACAGACAGCACCGTGGTGGTGTCCTACATCAATCATCAGTGCGGTCTGTGTTCACGCCCCCTGTTCAGGTTGGCACAGCAGATTCTGCTCTGGGCAGAGACCAGGAGACCGGGAGGCAGACTTCCTGTCGAGGCAGGTGCTGAGGCCCAGGGAGTGGTGTTTTCACCCCCACGTGGTGGAGCAAATCTGCTTGTTTGCTTACAAGGAGTTGACCCAGTGTCCACTGTGGTTCTCCCTCTCTCATCCAGCCCCTTTGGGCCTGGATGCCCTGGTATGGAAGTGGCCGAGGCTCCATCTGTACGCCTTTCCCCCGGTAGCTCTGCTCCCGCAGGTCCTAGCCAGAGTGCACCACGACCGAGTCAACCATCTCCTAGTTGCCTCTCGTTGGCCCTCTCTAGTTTGGTTCACCGACCTAGTCTCCCTCCTGAACGGCACTCCACGGGAGGTTTCCGTCAGGAAGGATCTCCTCTCTCAGGTGCAGGGGGCAATCCTACACCCCCGCCCGAGATGTGGAAGCTTTGGGTCTGGCTCCTGAGGCGGACCAGTTCCTAGAGGCAGGCCTCTCATCTGAGGTGACAGAGACTCTGCTGAATGCTAGGGCTCCCTCCACTAGGAAGCTGTATGCTCTGAAGTGGAGGCTTTTTCTCCTCTGGTGCGATGAACACTCTCAGGATCCAGTTCACTGCCTGGTCGGTACAGTGCTGGAGTTCCTGCAGTCTTGCTTTTCTCGGGGCCTATCCCCGTCTACTTTAAAGGTGTACGTGGCCGCCATCGCCACGAAACAACGAACCTGTCCTTGGGTAGGCACCCTCTAGTCTCTCGCTTTCTGTGTGGTGTCAGGCAGCTGAGGCCTTCCTGTAGACCATGCCTTCCTTCCTGGGACCTCTCTGTGGTCCTGGAGAGGCTGCTGGAAGCCCCCTTTGAGCCCATGGAGTCAGCCTCTGAGAAGTTTCTACCCTGAAGTCGGCTCTGCTTCTAGGCTCTGCTTTCAAAAGAGTGAGTAAATTGCAGGCTTTGTCGATTGTCCCCGCCTGCCTAGAATTTTCCCCCGGCATGTCCAAGGCTATTCTGCACCCCAGAGCAGGATATGTCCCTAAGGTGCCCAGAATTGTCCATTCATCCTGCAGGCCTACTGTCCCCTGCCCCATGAGTCGGCGGAACAGGAGAGGCTGCATTTGCTTTGACGGTGAGGTCCTTGAGGACTTATGTCCACCGCTGTAGCTCGTGGTGTAACTCCTCCACACTTTTTGTCTGTTTTGGGGGCCGGAATAGGGGTCATCCGGTCTCCAAACAGCTGGGTAGTGGAGGCCATTACTCAGGCCTATGAAGTGCGCGGTCTTGCCTCGCCTCTCGGCATCAGGGCTCACTCCACTAGGGGTCCAGTGCTTTGGCCAGGGGTGTCCCCCTTGAAGATATTTGTGCTGCGGCAGGATGGTCCTCCCCGCACACCTTTATCAGATTATATGACCTGGACTTGGACTCCACTCCAGGGGAACGAGAAGGGAACGAGACTCTGCGTTGCTGGCCATGCCCCGGGCATCAGTTCGCACTTCCTTCAGACAGACAGAAGCTGGAGCAGGGTGTCGTAGATGCCCTTAAGGTGTAGTTTTTCTACATAAACTAAGCTGTTTGTTTATTGCCTCGTATTTGTCACTGTGAAATACTGTTTATTACATATAATATTTATTAATATTGTCATTACTATATACCTTTGCTGTTATTTATTTAAGATCATAATTGT
The DNA here is from genome assembly GCF_030014155.1 of Tachysurus vachellii. Lineage (NCBI taxonomy): Eukaryota > Metazoa > Chordata > Actinopteri > Siluriformes > Bagridae > Tachysurus > Tachysurus vachellii. The sequence continues at coordinate 1,777,684 of NC_083471.1, read as the reverse complement.
TCCACTTGGTTTAATCCCGTTTCTGTTTTTTCCTCCACTAAAATGTAGTGAATTAAAAATTTTTGGAGATGTGTGTGGTGAATTTATTGTGTTTTTCCAATTGTAAAATTTATGGTGAATATAATGATTCTGATTCTGAGTTGCTTTTGAAGTAAATTGCACTTATTGAAACGAAGCAAAATTATTTGTGTGTGTGTGTGTGTGTGTGTGTTATACATTTCAGAAACTCTTCTCTGTTCTGTGGCTCTGGTGGTGAAATGATCTGAACTGCTGCAGCTGTGGAGAGAAAAATGGAAATTAAATAATCAGGTTGTGTAAAAGATGGAAAAAGTTGAAAGTGATAAAGTCGGTTTATTCATTTGAAATCAGTATTTTACTTCAAAGTGTCAGGTGACAAAGTGTCAGGTGACAAAGTGTCAGGTGACAAAGTGTCAGGTGAGCCATCATTGTGTTTCTCCAGCAGGAGCAGCTCCTCTTACCATGTGGAGGGATTTTGTTGAAGTCCTCCTCACAGAATTCCTCCAGTCTCTTCTTCAGATTTGAGAGAAAATTCCTCACTCCATCAAATGACAGATATTGAGGGACACTGATGCTCGACGTGTCAAAATCTGGTTTGTTAAATGGAGGGGACCGACGCCCAGATGCTAAAGCCTACAGAGAAGAAATAAACTAAAAGACATACTTGTGATGCCAGTAAAGTGTTTTAGAGAGTGTGTGAGGAACAGTTGACTCTGTAGATCAGACCGTGTGTGTTACCTGGAGGAATTGGATGGGATCGTGTGTGTGTGAAAGCTTCTCCAGCTTAATGACTCTCCTCTGAAGATCATCAATCTCCTGCTCCAGTTGCTCCAGGAGTCGTTCAGTTCGACTCAGTTCAGTCTTCTCCTGAGCTCTGATAATCTCCGTCACCTCCGAGCGCTTTTTCTCCATGGAGATGATCAGCTCAGTAAAGATCCTCTCATTGTCCACCACTGCTGTCTGTGCACTGAGCTGTTAGGAGACACACAACACATGAAGGTCCATTTAAAGCTCATCTCTCATTATCTCTCTTACTGGGACTCTAAATGACTCCATGTTGTCCATGTTGTGTGTGTTTCTAGGAGCAGCTCTGTCTCTGCTCACTGCTCACCTTTATAGTGTTCACAGTCTGTTTCAGCTCCTGCACCTTCTTCTGCTTCTCCTTGATTCTCTGCTGGGATTTCAGCTGCTCCTCCTTTAACTCATGCTATTATGAAATAACTCATGAAATAATTGTGCATTGATAGTATTAGTTACTATTGGTAACTATTACATATATTAATACTTAATGTTAAATCTAGCCACAGGAGTTGCAAGCCAGTGACTTCCATGCTGGTCCCAAGCCTCAATAAATACAGAGGGTTGTGTCAGGTAGGGCATCTGGGGTAAAACATGCCAGATTGAAACATGCGAATCATCAGTGGGAATACAATACTGGATCAGTCATGGCCCGTGTTAACAACGAGCCACACCGGCACTGTTGACCTACAGGGTGTTGGCGGAAACTGGACTACTGTTGGTTTACCGTTGGTCGAGATGTATTTGATACAACTTGAATATTGAATATTGTAGTTGAATATTGTAGAGCAGCAAATAGCAAATATTAGAAAGGATGAGGAGCGACAGCAGTGGAGTTTCTATTTAGATCATTCAAGAGAATTTTAGATTGTGAGAAGATGCCTGGGGAATGGAGGAGAAGGGTTCTAGCAACGATCTTTAAGAACAAGGGTGATGTGCAGGGTTGTAGCAACTATGGAGGTATAAAGTTGATGAGCCACACAATGAAGTTGTGGGAAAGAGTAGTGAAAGCTAGGCTAAGAAAGGCAAGGAAGTGGATATTTGTGTCTGAAATTGTTAGAGAAAGCGTATGACTAGGTGCAGAGAGAGGACCTATGGTACTGTATAAGGATGTCAGGAGTTTGGAGAAGTATGACCGAGTAGTTCAGGATATGTATAAGAGGAGTATGAGAGCAGTGAGATGTGCTGTAGGTCAGACAGAGGAGTTCAAGGTGGGGAGTACATCAAGGATCAGCTTTAAGTCCCTTCTTGTTTGCTACTGTATGGTGATGGACAGATTGACAGATGAATTCAGACAGGAATCCCCATAGACAATGATGTAGAATTGTAGATGATATTGTGATCTATAGTGAGAGTAGAGAGCAGGTAGAGGAACACCTGGAAAGGTGGAGGTCTGCTTTGGAGAGAATAGGAATAAAAGTCAGTCTTAGTAATATATTTGAATATGTGTTTGAATTAGAGGGTGGGAAGTAGAACAGTAAGGTTACAGGAGGCTGAGGTCAAGAAGGTGCAGGAGTTATGGTTAGGGTTAGTATTTGGGGTGAACCATCCATTGTGACGGTGAGTGTGGAAAAGAAATAAAGAGGCGAGTGCAGGTGGGTTGGAGTGGGTGGAGAAAAGTGTCAGGAGTGTTGTGTGTCAGAACACAACAGAACAGAACACCCCCACACCCCCTCTCCACTTTTACATTCCATGACATGTCACTTATTGTACAGGTTTGACCAGATTATAACTACCACTAACAAGTTTTATCTTAACCAGAGAACACCTTTTTTTCCCTCACAAAATTCAAATGAACATTCATAAGTGACTAAAGCAGTTCACTTTAACTAAGAAATAGCACTAGAATTAAATCTGGAATTCTTTCTTCTACTCACCTGTTTTTCAGATCTTTCTGCTGTGACTGTGTCTGTGTCGTGTCCTTTGTGTTTATCCATCATACACAAATAACAGATGCAGGTTTGATCAGTACGACAGTAAATCTCAATCAGCTTGTTGTGTTCAGAGCAGATCTTCTCTTGTAGATTTGTTGAGGCTTCAACTATTGTGTGCTTTTTCAAAGCAGGTATTTCAAGATGAGGTTTAAGGTGAATGACACAGCACGAAGCCAGACACACCAGACAGGACTTGACGGCTTTGTATTTTTTCCCAGTGCAGAAATCACACTCCACATCTCCAGGTCCAGCGTAGCAGTGATCAGGAGAAGCAGCTTGGACTTCAGTCTTCTTCAGTTTCTCCACCACTTCAGCCAGCATGTTGTTTCTGCGTAGAACAGGCCTTGGGGTGAAAGTGTCTCTGCACTGAGGACAGCTATAAACTCCGCTCTGATCCTCCTGAACCCAGCAGCCATTAATACACACCTTACAGAAACTGTGACCACAGGGAATAGCCACTGGATCCTTCAGGAGATCCAGACACACTGGACACATGAACTGGTCCTGATCTACTGAAATACTCGCCTCAGCCATTTCTCGTATACAGAGAAAGAGAGAGAGACAGAAACAGACAGAGTGCTAAAGGCACTTTGCTGTCACATTTTTTGTTTTTATTTCCTGATTCTGTTCTGTTGTGTGTGTGTGCATGCGTGAGTGTGTGTGAGTGAGAGGGCACAAGGACAAGTAGGTTATGAATACTTTTATTATTAACCATTTCATCTCCTTTCCAATGTTCATTACTTTAGAGTGTTTGCTTCCACACTTCACATGATCACATCACGACACATAATTCTTTGACCTTGATTAGCACAACTTTTCACACTTGGATCAGCCTCCAATACCAAATTCTGACACTGTCACATAGGTTTTGATGTTAAAGATAAATTTATACCTATATACATTAATAATCTTTTACATATTCTTTCTGAAGTTTCATTTTATCTTAAAATTACAGTTCAAGTCCTATAACTTACAAATTCTGGAATGCAAAAAATATAATTTAGACAAACTTGTTCTGGTTGGATTTCTGCCTCTCACCTGTTTCTCAACTCTTTCTGCTGCGGCTGGTTTTTATCCATCATACACAAATAAGAGATACAGGTTTGATCAGTACGGCAGAAGATCTTCAGTACTTCATCATTTTCAGATCAGACCTTTTCTTGCAGATTTGTTCAGAATTCAACTATTGTTTGGTTTTTCAAAGCAGGAATTGCATTTTCTCCCGGTGCAGAACTCACACTCCACATCTCCAGGTCCAGTGTAACAGTGAGCAGGAGAAGCAGCTTGGGATTCTGCTCTGTGCTGGACCTGAAGTGAGAAGTCCTGCAAAGAAAGGAACCATTGGGTTAACCAAGACAACCCCAGACAGGCACCAATCTGTCTCTTTGTTGTGGGATGTGGGTACCTATTTTTGTGTGTATCTTCTTCTAATAAGGTTTGAGAAAGCCCCAGCTGATGCAGCCCCAGATATCATTTCCCCAGGTTGTTGTTTCCTTGCCTTCAGTAGCTTGTACAGGACCTCCCAGAGTTGGAATAGGTTGAGGAGGGGATGACTACATTATTGAGGTAGCAGGACAGTGGGGCCTCAAAAATATATTTACTAGCCAATGAAATGAGTTATTACAAAGCTACAAAGAAGTATGATGCTGGCAGCCTTTGGTTCGAACCCGTCCACTTTCCCAACTGGCTCCAGCAGTATTAAGCCGGTCTTCCTACTTCTGTTCATGCCCATAGCCCCCCTTTCTGGTGACTAATAGGAACACAGATGAGACAGATAGGTAGTGAAGTCGTGGCCTAATGGGGGAAGTCGTGGCCTAATGTGTGAAGTCGTGGCCTAATGTGTGAAGTCGTGGCCTAATGCGTGAAGTCGTGGCCTAATGCGTGAAGTCGTGGCCTAATGCGTGAAGTCGTGGCCTAATGGGGGAAGTCGTGGCCTAATGGGGGAAGTCGTGGCCTATTGGGGGAAGTCGTGGCCTAATGTGGGAAGTCGTGGCCTAATGCGGGAAGTCGTGGCCTATTGGGGGAAGTCGTGGCCTATTGGGGGAAGTCGTGGCCTAATGGGGGAAGTCGTGGCCTAATGGGGGAAGTCGTGGCCTAATGGGGGAAGTCGTGGCCTATTGGGGGAAGTCGTGGCCTATTGGGGGAAGTCGTGGCCTATTGGGGGAAGTCGTGGCCTATTGGGGGAAGTCGTGGCCTATTGGGGGAAGTCGTGGCCTATTGGGGGAAGTCGCGGCCTATTGGGGGAAGTCGTGGCCTATTGGGGGAAGTCGCGGCCTAATGGGGAAGTTGTGGCATAATGGTTAGAGAGTCTGACTCCTAACCCTATGGTTGTGGGTTTGAGTCTCAGGCCAGCCACGACTGAGGTGCCCTTGAGCAAGGTACCGAATCCCCCCCAACTGCTCCCCGGGCGCCACAGCATAAATGGCTGCCCACTGCTCCGGGTGTGTGTTCACGGTGTGTGTGTGTGTTCACTGCTGTGTGTGTGCACTTTGGATGGGTTAAATGCAGAGAACAAATTCTGAGTATGGGTCACCGTACTTAGCCGTATGTCACGCCACTATTAGCGGGACTGGTATTTTGGGGATATGATGAGTTTATTAAATTGTATGTGTTCTGATTAACAGAGAACTAAATTTCTCCTTAGTGATAGTCGTAATCTGGTCAGATCAGTTAGTGAACATTTCAGCCAACACTGAACTGTGAGAGGTTGAGGAAGGTGAACACACACACACACACACACACACACACACACACACACAGAAGGAGAGTGAAAGTGCAAAAGAAAGAGAGACAGAGAGAGAGAATTTTGAGGTCATGCAAACATAAACAAAGCGTGTGACAGAAGCTGGCTGGGATGCGACTCATACTCCCGCCTCCTATTTCACTACTCGTCATGATGCCACACACGTTTGTTTAGCCTTTCCCTTTGGACTGTGCTGAGCTCTATTCACACACAAGCATACGTTCTGATTATACATTCCTTTCCCCGTTAAATGCGTTTTAATAACTGAATGAACAAAGATAAGCTTAAAGTTTAAAAGCATCTTTATATATTATCTGTACTTTGTTGTTGTTTGCGTTGTGGAATGTCCATCTTGTTGTTTCTTCTGGGTCCAATCTGCAGAATGTATGGCAAGCATGATGGGCTAAATGCAGATGGCAGTTTGCATGTGTTTTTATCAGAGTTTTTTCTGTGCCTATGGCGACCTGGTGGCTGGTGACCTGGTGGCTGGTAGCCTGGTGGCTGGTGACTGGTGACCTGGTGGCTGGTGACCTGGTGGATGGTGACCTGGTAGCTGGTGACTGGTGGCTGGTGAACTGGTGGCTGGTGGCCTTGTGGCTGGTGACCCGGTGACCTAGTGGCTGGTGGCCTGGTGGCTGGTGACTGGCGGATGGTGGCTGGTGACCTGGTGGCTGGTGGCCTGGTGGCTGGTGACCTGGTGACCTGGTGGCTGGTGGCTGGTGGCCTGGTGGCTGGTGGCTGGTGACTGGCGGATGGTGGCTGGTGACCTGGTAGCTGGTGGCCTGGTGGCTGGTGGCCTGGTGGCTGGTGGATGGTGGCCTGGTGGCTGGTGGCCTGGTGGCTGGTGGCCTGGTGGCTGGTGGCTGGTGGCCTGGTGGCTGGTGGCTGGTGACCTGGTGGCCTGGTGGCCTGGTGGCTGGTGGCCTGGTGGCTGGTGGCTGGTGGCCTGGTGGCTGGTGGCTGGTGGCTGGTGGCCTGGTGGCCTGGTGGCCTGGTGGCTGGTGGCCTGGTGGCTGGTGGCCTGGTGGCTGGTGGCCTGGTGGATGGTGGCCTGGTGGATGGTGGCCTGGTGGCTGGTGGCCTGGTGGCTGAACTGTCTTGTGTTTTTGTTCCCAGGAAAAAAAAGTGACATTAATAAGAACAGGAAAGAATTGTTTCCCCAGGTTTCTGCAGTTTCTGTTTCGGTCTCTGGCTTGTCTTTCCAAGCTACATGGGTTATATTTATGCACTGGTCTGGTTCTCTATCTGTGAGATTGTGTGATCCAAAATAATGTGTGTAGTGTTTTGTGTAAACTTCCTCCACATTACCACATTGTTACTCCATCATCTGTTTAACTACCACACAATCCAGCTGCACAAAAAAGTCATTTTTATTTCATACTTTAAAATAATTTTACACTGATTAAAAACCAAATGTTAAAATTAACTGTCAGATAAGAAACTGGTAAATTTTCAAAAAGGAAATGATCAGATGATGTCTTGTTACCTGAAAAACTCATTAAATCAGTAATAAACAGTAATAAATTCAGTATAGAAGAACATTTAGAACAGAAGAAACTCAGCTAAAGACACATTAGGGATTTTATATAAGAGATAAGATCACTTCTTTCATATATATTCATCTACCAGTTTCAGTTTTAGATTCATCAGTCAGTTAATAAGCAAATAATCTTCATCTAGCCATAACAACAGCTTATTGGTGATGCATCATGTATGGGATAAAACAGGAAGAGGCATGAAGGTCCAGTGTTAGAGTGATGTGATGTTGCTTGACATTATGCATTTGTGTGACATTAGCAGTAAATATGCAGAATTAAAAAAAAAATGTGATTAAGTTATTCGGATTCACACTTTATATTCAGAGAGAGAGAGAGACAGAGAGAGAGAGAGAGAGAGATCACATGGTGGAGTTTGAGGACAAACTTCAGGAAGGAACATGATTAGAATATATTTAACATATTCATAAACTGAACACCTCATGACCAATCAGAATTCAGCAGTAGTGTGTGTGTGTGTGTGTGTGTGTGTGTGTGTGTGTGTGTGTGTGTGTGTGCATCTTCGTCTCTGAAGGTGGGTTAAAATTAAAATACGATTTTAGCGTAAAAAAAATGAAAACAAAGCGAAGTTTCACACATAGTTCACTTATTAATTTCTTCAGAAAATCCCCCAAAATATCCTGATTTATTATAATTTTTATAAATAACCATCATTTAAACGTACTGCTTTATACTTTCTGACCGCTAGAGGGCTCTAAAGGACACTTGACGCCACCAGAAACCGAACCGTTTTCAACCTTTTTGCTGGAAAAATTCACTTTAGTCTGACGGTTTGTCTTGAATAAATATTGTTGATATTGTATCATACTTATTATATTACAAATTGAATGATTTCCCCCTGAATCATGATGTTGGAGCTCTCCGTTCTCCAGTATTCCAGGTGTAACCCCTGTAAGAAACACTCCTGAGCCGTTACTATACAATGGGTTGGTTTGTCACCAGTGGATCTGCAAACCTGACAAGAGTTTCAGGAGTCCACACAGTGAACCCAGGGTATAGAGGCTGACTGAATGTGGTGTGGACTCTGTGGAGGAGCTTCATGGTGTCAGAGACGCTGTAGAAGGACAGAGTTCCTGCACTGTGATCCACATACACTCCTATTCTGGACGGAGAAGGAACACCGAACTCGGTCTTAATGTTGTTGTGATAGAACATGAGAGGATGCCGAGAACACACCAGACTCCAGGACTCATCGTTGTATCCGAACACAGTGCGTCTGGATTCCTCTTTTTTATTGACCCCTTTATATGAGACTGAGATGTACACACATCCATCACCGCTCCACTCCACCTCCCAGTAACTGCGTCCACATACACTCTCCTTACTCAACACCTGAGCGCTGGAGTTAAACCTGTCAGGGTGACGAGGGTACGGTTTGTCTTTCTTACTGCGTCTCACCGCTCGGTCATTCTCACACAGACGGAGGTAACCGTGTGCCGTGTTGGGATCCAGACTCAGGTAACAGAAATCTGAACAGAAATAAAGACCCCTTATGTAATGATGTTTTAATTGCTTAATTGCAAGGGACTTATTTAGATCAGTAATTCCTTAATGCTCTGTATTTCGATTCTCTCACTTTCTTTTCTTAGAGAGAGTGAGTGAGAGACAGAGAGAGAGAGAGAGAGAGAGAGAGAGAGAGAGAGAGAGAGAGAGAGAAAGAGAGATATACAGAGAGAGAGAGAGAGTGAGAGACAGAGAGAGATAGAGAGAGAGTGAGAGACAGAGAGCGAGAGAGAGTGAGAGAGAGAGAGAGAGAGAGAGAGAGAGAGAGAGAGAGAGAATCACATGATTAGATGATGGGGTATGTGAATTGAGAATGCAGAGAGCAGCAGCGCTGAGACTTCGCTTCCTTTTATTGTCGAAACAAATGTTTGAAAAACATTGTGTTTGTGTGTGTGTTTGTGTGTGTGTTTTTACATACTTTCTAGAAAATCTTCTCGAGTCCTCGGCTCTGAAGGTAAATTCATCCACACCGCTGTGATGAGAGAAATCAGAGGTTGAATAATACACAGGGATCAGAGTGGGATTTAAACAGATCTATAAATGAGCGATTGACGATGATTAAATATTGAACTTGTGAAAGTGTAACTGCATTATTACATCATTCACTGATGCTGTATCTGGGACTTTAGTTCCTCTTACCATATGAAGGGATTTTGTTGAAGAATTGCTTTTTTATGTGCGAGAGATAATTCCTCACTCCGTCAAATGAGAGACGTTGATGGACAGAGATGCTGGATGAGTCATCACGTTCAGGTAGGACAGAGAGAGACTGGAAACAAAGCGATGTACGAGATGGAACATATAATCTCAGGACAAATCAGAGCATTTAACCAGGGAGACAGCGTGTGTGAGGAACATCTTCCTCTGTAGATCAGACAGTGTGTGTTACCTGGAGGAAATGGATATGATTGTGTGTGTGTGAAAGCTTCTCCATCTCAGTGACTCTCCTCTGAAGATCATCAATCTCCTGCTCCAGTTGCTCCAGGAGTCGTTCAGCTCGACTCAGTTCAGTCTTCTCCTGAGCTCTGATCATCTCCGTCACCTCAGAGCGCTTTTTCTCCATGGAGCTGATCAGCTCAGTAAAGATCCTCTCATTGTCCTCCACTGCTGTCTGTGTACTGAGCTGTTAGGAGACACACAACACATGAAGGTCCATTTAAAGCTCATCTCTCATTCTCTCTCTTACTGGGACTCTAAATGACTCCATGTTGTCCATGTTGTGTGTGTTTCTAGGAGCAGCTTTGTCTCTGCTCACTGCTCACCTTTATAGTGTTCACAGCCTGTTTCAGCTCCTGCACCTTCTTCTGCTTCTCCTGGAGTCTCTGCTGGAATTTCATCTGTTCCTCCTTTAACTCACTCTGGAAATAAATTATTGATAAATATTACAGGTTGTACATTTTGAATTAAATATTAACCGTATGTAAAGAGTTAACATGCAGAGCTTTGGAGTGTGATCAGGTTTGTAGTAAAAGTTGGATTCATTAACAGTATCAGTGAGCAGGTGGAAAATTATTAACTGCAATTAGTGTAAAAGTTCCTCCATATCACAAGGGCAAAGGTACTCAGTACTGCACATATGTAACTCACTGGAAGTCAGAACAAAATGTTTACAACCATTTCTAGCTCTAACCTGTTTTTTACTGTGATACGATTCTGCACCAGACTCAGTGTCGTGTTCACAAAAACAAGATGAGACTTCAGTCTTCTTCAGTTTCTCCACCACTTCAGCCAGCATGTTGTTTCTGCGTAGAACAGGCCTTGGTGTGAAAGTGTCTCTGCACTGAGGACAGCTGTAGATGTCCTTCTGATCCTCCTGATCCCAGTGAACATTAATACACACCTTACAGAAACTGTGACCGCAGGAGAGAGTCACCAGATCCTTCAGGAGATCCAGACACACTGGACAGATGAACTGGTCCTGATCTACTGAAATGTTGGCTGTGGCCATGTTCCCAGAGAGAGAGAGAGAGCAACACTGATCAGGTTTGTGTGCTTCAGGTGTGCATTATGCTGGTCGTAAATGGGTGTGTACGAATCTCATTTTATAGACCTGTTGCAGTCTTTAAAGAAAAACTGTTAAATTCACAGCAGCATGGATTATTTCTGTACAACATGACAGTGTGCTTTTATTACTCATATTATTTACTATAATTATATCCACTACTTTCATTATAATCATTCATTTATTAGGCATAAAGTCTGATGGAGGTTAAAGTTTTTCAGGTCCTTTTATTCTTTGTGTGTGTGAGTGTGCGTGTGTGTGTCTGTATGTATGTGTGTGTGTGTGTCTGTGTGTCTGTATGTATGTGTGTGTGTATGTGTGTGTGTTTGTGTGTGTGTGTGTGTGTATGTATGTGTGTTTGTGTGTATGTGTGTGTATGTGTGTGTCTGTGTGTGTGAGTGTGCATGTGTGCGTGTGAGTGTGTGTGTCTGTATGTATGTGTGTGTGTGTCTGTATGTATGTGTGTGTGTGTCTGTATGTGTGTGTGAGTGTGCGTGTGTGTGTATGTATGTATGTGTGTGTGTGTGTGTACTGTATGTGTGTGTGTGTGTCTGTATGTGTGTGTATGTATGTAAGTGTGTGTGTGTGTGTGTTTCATTTCATCAAACATTTTAATGCTCTAATAAAATTCCACAGCCAACAATTCCCAATTTCAGTTTATTTTTGAACGTCATCATTTTCATCCACTTGTTGTTACGCTCAGTTACAATAACAGTCGTCCCCTCACCGTCCCCTTTCTCTTACAGTCGATAAGACAGAAAGGAAATCCTGCTTTCATGTAAGAGAAAAACCTCCGAGAAGCGTAAACTCGTCTGTCCTGCAGTCCATGTGGATGAGCCGTTACTATAGAAACCATAATCTCTCAGACCCAATACACTGATCTAAACCTGCACTACTGTCAGAACTGCTGTTCTAGAGAATTAATCTACACCTTCTGACCAATCAGCATCCAGGGTCCAACAGCTCAGTATATACAATACGTTCATACGATGCTACCTTTGTACAGTAGAAGTATCGAATAAACAAACACTAGTTAGTCGTTCACGGCTCTAGTTATATCGATTTTGGTCATGTGAGCGGTTGGACTTGCTCCTCTTCTCAGCACAGCCAGGTAGATTTGAGGTTTCGGTACGTTACTCGATCCGTCTCTCTTGGTCTGGCTGGCGGAGTCTTTCATTGCGAACGTCTGGGTGGCGTTGTGTCTCCTCGTGTGGCTCAGGTCGGTCTGCATGGAGCGAGTTACCTGACTGCGCAGGTTTGCCTTAATAACAGGAGGAAATAATGTGATAAATGATTTAAGTGAGCTTTATGACCCCCATATAAGTTAAACTGTAGTTAAAATGATTTCAGGCAAAAGCTCACCAGTTTGAGGGCTTTTCGTCTCAGCTCCCACTCGTTCCACTCATAAGATCTGACCAAGTTGCTCTCTAGCAGGTGTGTGTCTGTCTGTGTGCTGCTCTCGCTTTTACTGATGGGTTTCACCAGCAGTCTTTCACCTGACTGCATCTGTGGAAACACACTCGTCACCTTCAGGTACAGCAGGTGATAGTGTACAGAATTTCTAACGGAGTAAAGCGGTCATTAACAGTCCACATGCTCGTCAGTGCAGCCCCTCGTTGATTACTTGCCTGTCACAATGTTACGTACTGTGATTATATTCTAAGAGCTCAGAGAGGAGGTAGAGGAGATGAAGGAGTAGATCCATGAGAAGTCACACGTCAACGTTACCTGAGAGTACGGAGTCACTCTGGCAAACTGCTGATGAAGCTCAAGGAGCTGGATCAGCTCTGGAGATCTCTTGGCTCTTTCTGCTATCAGCTCGATGTACTTGTCTGGGTTGAAGGCGAACTGATACGCTGCCTGCTTGGAGCTGAAGCTGTAGTATTTCTCCTTGTGCTTCAGGATGCCGATGTTTGGGTTGCCTTTAGAAAAAAGTGACGATTGAGTCTCAGAATAACTGTTAACATCTTGTCCTAAAGCTAGTCCTTTATTTATTTATCTAGTTTTACACTAACAAGCGTCAGAGCGACAGCTGTTTGTCGCATGTATGTATGTATGTATGTATGTATGTATGTATGTATGTAGCTAGTACAGTTAGTTTACTTTGCTAATCTAATCTGAGAATAAAGCCGAGGACGTAAATGGAACCCAATTTCACACCAAATGATTAGTAAATAAGTAGATATTGTAACTAAAAAAAATACATTGTACAGGCCACGCCCACAAGGCCATAAGCCATGTCACTTGCTTATTATGTCCTGGCCAATCAGGTCGCAGCATGAAGGACTTAATGAGGATCAAGTAGCTTTAATGTTAGTCAGTCAGAGATATTTCACTGTCAGTATTTTACATATCTTCGCTGTCAGACGGAATCCTCGTATCTCCAAAACCGTTATTTTTCAGGAAATGAAAAAAACGCCGTACCTTATCTGCAGTGCACAGGGTTTAGTCCGCGTTGCAGTGGATTGTCTTGCGCTAAATTCCTGTCCTCAGACGAGCACCAGAACTAGCGGGGGTCAAGATTTTTTTTTCTTTGAGCCCAGTGTTTTGAAGACATTTACCTCAGAAGACGTGTTGATTCGTTGCGACTCTTCTTGAGGAGAAATATGCCGTGAAGCTCTCCCGCGGAGTGAGGAAGAGGTGGACAGTTGAAGTGTCCAATGGAGTTATGAGATTTGTGCTCAAGCTATTTTCAAGACTTTAGATTGGTTAATAACTTGTAAAAATAACAGACCCACGTGGGGACTGACCAATAGCATCGATATGTGAAAAAATATGAAATTGACAAAATTTGGACATATGAGGTTTCCGCCCGACAGCGATGATTTGTTCTTTCTGAGTATCTAATTAAACAGTGGTCTAAATGGTAACTAGTCCCTCGAGTGATTCTTAGTTTATTCCTGTTTAACATTTTGCATGTTGGAAAAAAGTTCTCAGTGAACCTGGCAGCAGGAGGCCGTTCTTCTCCACCAGAGTGTATCCACAAACACCTCTGTACTGTAAAGGGAGCTGCTCAAAGTTAGCTGTGGTCTCAGGAAGAATCCACTCTGAGCCCATTATCTCCTTTGGATCCACTCGCTCCTCTGAGCAACACACAGGCAACAAACACACAAAAACCAAAAAACACACAAAACGACAAACGTACAATTTATTCATACTTGATTCATTTTCCATAACTGTAGCAGCTACTGCAGATGTTTATATTATCACTATGGTTGCTATAGTAACACATCGTTCACAGGAAAATAAACAAATGAAAAAATGTAGTGGGATGTTTATTACCATGTTAGTAACAAGAGCACATATGTCTATATCTACAGAACGTTTCATGGACGCTACACAAGGTTAAATGTAACGTAACAAGATGAAGCGTCTGAGATGATGCCGCATACCTGAGCTCTCAGCAGCTCTCTCAGCATCAGATCTGACGCTCTCACCCTCCAGCATCTGATCCAGCTGATCTTTCTCCAGCAGCTGGGACTGAGCCGAGAGGAACGGCTTCAGGCTCAGCGCAACGTTCCTGAGCATGTTCAGCAGAAGCGCCTCATCTTGAAGCCCCGCCCACAGCTTGGCCAATGCCATGAATTGAGGCTGATGGAGAGGAATTTGAAATGAGCAGACTGAGATCGAACTGAGGCGTCAGTCAGGATTTCGTCATGTTTATGTTATGGATGGAAAATGGGAGACTTACGAACACTTGGGAGGTTGGTACGGCGGTTTTGGTGTGAACTGTGTTCTTCAGCATCCTCATCCTTAAAATGAGGTCAGTCTGATGAGCCTCCACTTGCTTTGCGCAGGTGAACACGTCTGCCTGGTAGAGACACATGGACTTCATATCGCTGTGTATTGACAAACTACTACACAGAGATTTTTCTGCTGGCTGAAATTTATAAATACTAAAAAACACAATCCATAATATTAACAGAAACCTAAATGTTTATCTATTAGGAAGGAAATGCCTTTATTATCGCCACATATACTTTACAGCACAGTGGAATTCTTTTTCCCCAAGGGCCCAACAGTGGCAGCTTGGCAGTGCTGGGGCTTGAACCCTGATCCTCCAATCAACAACCTTAGAGCCTTAACCACTTGAGCCACCACTGCCAGGCTAGCTCCATAAATTGCTAGCATACGGCCGTGAGTCATCCTACTAAATATTTTTGACATCTTTGTAACTCACTAGGATTAATTTGAGGAAAGCTTCGTGTTGGCGTGTGTTGTACAGAGCCTGTGTGAGCAGGTCCATGTTTAATTTGTGTGTAGAGATATTCTCCAGCAGAGTGGTGTAGCTCCAGGCTAAATGTTGCGTCTCTTCCAGTTCACGCTCTATATCCGTGCTGGCAGCAGGAAGAGCCTTGTTCAGGACGGCAAGAACTTCGTGGGAGAACCGGAACCAGGACCGGAACCAGGACCGGGTAACAACGGGGAAACAGGGAAAAGCCATTTAGATCATTTCAGCCAAGAAAACCCACCTGTACACTGACAGACTAATTGAGCAACACCATTATTGTAAGTAATCATCATTTAGTTAAACGTTCTGCTTGTATTTGTGAACAAATCGGTTGAAATTAAGTATGTAGTAAGTAACATAGTAACTAATGAAACTAATCTGAGTCTTTTATTCCTCTTAAACCACAGCAGATTATAGAGACTCCTTCCATGGACGTTACACCTCTCCTTACCAACGATTTTCTGTTATGTGTCTAAAACGAGTGAACTGTAACCATGGAAACATAAACATACTAGAAGCTGGTAGTCTGAGAGCATGAATATAAACCCGTGTTCCTGTCAGAGCACTGAGAAGTTACTGAGGAGTTAAAGTGAGATGTGCTCACGGTCCTCGATGCTCTCTCCTCCCTTCCCGCTGTCCTTGTTGTAGAGGCGAATCCCGGTGACGATCGTGGTGAGTTCGTTCAGCTGCAGCTCTTTATCGTGTCCGAGGAGAGACAGGAAGGCGGCCAGCTCTGATGGGGGGAACACACTCTGCAGGGCGGCTATAACACACACACACACACACACACACACACACAGAGAGAAAGAGCTAGCATAAAAAAATGTGAATGATGTGCTACAAAAGGTCCGGTAGGATCCTGTAAGATCTCACACCACAGATAACATTAATGCATCTTTTAATCATAACATACTCAAATCCATGAACCTGAATGGAAACAGAGTGATTATATCTAGATGAATCTGTCATGGGCGTTTCAGGTGTTCTCACCTGTGGCTTCTTGTACGTTGGTGATGTCGGAGGCCGAGCCAAGGCCGGAGCGTAAAATGACATAGGTGACTATCCTGCGGTACAGAGCGTCCAGCTCGTCTCGGCTCTTGGCTCTGCTGTCTGTGATTTCCCGAAACACGGGCAGGAGACGCATCTGCACCACCTTCTGGTGCTCATCCGCAAACTCACCTGCACGGAGGTGAACACGTTACACACCAGACACAATTACAGGGCAAGATACAGGTAGAAAACCTGCAGGGAGCAGAAGTGATCAGTCTCAGTCAGGAAGCGTTAAACAAGAGCAACCTGATATCAGAAACAACAACAACAACAACAACAACAAAGTATAAAAACAGATGTAGAAATAAAGGAAGCATGAAACAAAGCTAGGATTTTATAGATGAGAGACATGTGATATGGTATGAATAAATAAAAACAATTTAGGGACTGGACACAGAAGGTGAACACATTAGGACAAAAAGACAATGACAGGAAATTCTCACTGTCACACACAAACACACACATTACTGAGAGCAGAAATAATAACAATCTTACTTACGTCGAGACGTGTAATTCATATCGAAGTGAACCTGCATTTTAATGGTGTCCAAAGCTGGACTCATCTGATCCAACAGTCTGTTCACACACAACTGAAAGCAGAGAGACACACACACGCACACACGCATGCACGCGCGCACACACACACACACACACACACACACACACACACACACACAATCAATTATAGTTTCATGTGTGTTTAAGAGAAAGGACCTCAGGTGTTTAGGAGGCTAAAGTTCTCGCACTGGAGCGTCGGTCCGAACACAAGACAGGATCCAGGAATAAATTTGAACAGTTTACTGAAATTCTTCAACAGCACAGAAATACATTACACTTTAAATCCTACAGGGTGAATTCAGCTTAGCTCAGAATAGTGGAGATGTAGCTATGTGCATGGTGTGTGTGTGTGTGTGTGTGTGTGTGTGTGTATGGTGTGTGTGTGTATGGTGTGTGTGTGTTTGTGTGTGTGTGTGGTGTGTGTGTGGTGTGTGTGGTGTGTCTGTGTGGTGTGTCTGTGGTGTGTGTGTGTGTGTGTGTGTATGGTGTGTGTGGTGTGTGTGTGTGTGGTGTTTGTGTGGGTGCAATAAACAAACAAACAACATAGGTATAAACAACAAGGTTCCATGTATAAACGCACTTCTTCATGAAGACATATAACTTTAACATTAGCATTATATTTGGCTCAAAGAAAATAATTCTCTTAAAGTATAAAGTGTATAAATATCCGTTTCAGCCTATATCAAGTACTCCATTGTAGAACAATAATGATGTCACTTTTCTCGAATGGACGCTTATAGTTATTAATCAACCACAAACTGTTTGCTCAGGTGATGAGAGAGGCGCATTTAAACATCGGCAAATCCATCAAAGCCCACTAGAGGGCGCCTAAGCGCTAACTTTATAACAATGTGTTTTACAGTTAGTTCCTGTTCTTGTAGTGATAAACTGTCCTTCATTCAATCGTCTCTCTGTTCTGTTTCCGTCGAAGTGAATTAAACAGACATATGTTAAACTTACATAAACTATGTGTATTATTATTAACAGAGCGTCCATGTGACTGAGCTGTTACCATAGAAACCATAGTGCAAAAGAATCAGAATGTAAAGACTCTGTACCTCAATCAGTTTCTCCACATCCTGCTTGGTCAGTGTTCGGTCGATGTTAAAGAGATTCTGTGGGTCCAAAACCACAGCTTTGACCTGAGAGAGAGAGAGAGAGAGAGAGAGAGAGAGAGAGAGAGAGAGAGAGAGAGAGAGAGAGAGAAAGAGAGAGAGACAGAAAGAGAGAGAGACAGAGAGAGACAGAGAGACAGACAGAGAGAGAGAGAGAGAGAGAGAGAGAGAGGGAGAGACACAGACAGAGAGACAGACAGAGAGAGACACACACAGAGAGAGAGAGAGAGAGAGAGAGAGAGAGAGAGAGAGAGAGAGAGAGAGAGAGAGAGAGAGAGAGAGAGAAAGAGAGAGAGACAGAGACAGACAGAGAGAGACACAGAGAGAGAGAGAGAGAGAGAGAGAGAGAGAGAGAGACAGACAGAGAGACAGACAGAGAGAGAGACACAGAGAGAGAGAGAGAGAGAGACAGAGAGAGAGAGAGAGAGAGAGAGAGAGACAGACAGAGACAGACAGAAAGACAGAGAGAGAGAGAGAGAGAGAGAGAGAGAGAGAGAGAGAGACAGACAGAGACAGACAGAAAGACAGAGAGAGAGAGAGAGAGAGAGAGAGAGAGAGAGAGACAGACAGAGACAGACAGACAGAGAGAAAGAGAGAGACAGAAAGACAGAAAGAGAGAGAGAGAGACAGAGAGAGAGAGAGAGAGAGAGAGAGAGAGAGAAAGAGAGAGACAGTCAGAAAGACAGACAGAGAGAGAGACACACAGAGAGAGAGGGGGGGGGGTCAAATATTCACTAAATATCTCCTTACTAACTCGAACACTAATCACATGATCTTTCATTCCTTGATTTAACAATAAAATGGTCAGCACTGGTTTATCATCCCCACGTGACACAGATGCTTTATAAATAGATTGAGATGTAATGAGCAGGTCATAGACTCACCATGAAGGCAGTGAGGGTTTCAGACACAGCTTGGCCTTTCCTCATGCACTGATCTGCTATGTCACGGATGATGTTTTTAATAACACTTTCAGCCTGTGCTCGAGACATGATGTAGATACTACAACTCAGCTACAAATATATATTTAAGTTCGTTCTTAAATATGTTTTCCTTTTAATAAACGAAATTCCCTTCACTCGCTATCAGTTCACGTTCCAATCATGTCGTAACCCGAATCTGGTTGCCATAGAGACGTAAATACATGCGCGTTGTAGTTCCGTAATCCACCAGAGAGGGAGACAATGTGTACATGTACAAGTCTGTTTGTTTTTATAATCACCTGTGTGTATATGATATAAACGCGTTTTATATGTCTGTATGTACGTTTTTCTCTCTCTATTTCCTATTTTCTCGTTTCGATTTCACACAAAGACTTTGTTTATTTTTGTCATTTATGTTTCCTCACTTCTCACTTCCTTTTCTTATTCTCTACCATTGTTTTCTTTTTATCCTGTGTTATATATCCTCTTCCCAAAAATTGTCCACTACCGTATGACTTATGAATAATTTTGCATGTTATTGAAAAATAATTGGATTTCATATCTTTTAGCTGAAATGTCTAAAATCCTATAAAGCAACTGACTTTTTACAGACAGCTAATGATCTTCTTCTTTCGGCTTTTCCCTTCAGGGGTCGCCACAGCGAATCATCTCTCTCCACCTAACCCTATCTTCTGCATCCTCAACACTTGCACCCACTAGCTTCAAATCCTCATTAATTACATCCATATACCTCCTCTTTGGCCTTCCTCTTTGCCTCCTGCCTGGCAGCTCCATGTCCAACATTCTCCTACCAATATACTCACTCTCCCTCCTCTGAACATGTCCAAACCATCTTAATCTCGCCTCCCTAACTTTGTCCCCCAAACGTCCAACATGGGCTGTCCCTCTGATGTACTCGTTCCTAATCCTGTCCAATCTTGTCACACCCAAAGAGAACCTCAACATCTTCAGCTCGGCTACCTCAAGCTCTGACTCCTGTCTCTTCTTCAGTGTCACTGTCTCTAAACCATACAGCACGGCCGGTCTCACCACTGTCCTGTACACCTTCCCCTTGATTCTTGCTGATATTTTCCTATCACACAGAACTCCTGACACCTTTCTCCACCCACTCCAACCTGCCTGCACTCGCTTCTTTACTTCTTTCCCACTCTCTCCATTACTCTGGACTGTTGACCCCAAGTACTTAAACTCCTGTACCTTCTTCACCTCTTCACCCTGTAACCTTACTATTCCACTTCCCTCCCTTTCATTCACACACATGTACTCAGTCTTACTACAACTGACTTTCATTCCTCTTCTCTCCAGCGCAAACCTCCACCTCTCCAGGTTTTCCTCCACCTGCTCCCTGCTCTCACTACAGATCACAATGTCATCTGCAAACATCATCGTCCAAGGAGACTCCTGTCTGACCTCCTCTGACAACTGGTCCATCACTATAGCAAACAGGAAGGGGCTCAGAGCCGATCCCTGATGCAGTCCCACCTCCACTGTAAACTCCTCTGTCTGACCTACAGCACACCTCACCACTGTCCTGCTCCTCTCATACATGTCCTGCACCACTCTGACATACTTCTCTGCTACTCCTGACTTCCTCATACAGTACCACAGCTCTTCTCTTGGCACCCTGTCATACGCTTTCTCTAAGTCTACAAACACACAGTGCAACTCCCTCTGACCATCCCTATACTTCTCCATCAACATTCTCAGAGCAAAAATTGCATCTGTTGTGCTCTTTCTCGGCATGAAGCCATACTGCTGCTCACAAATTTCCACCACCTTCCTAACCTAGCTTCCACTACTCTTTCCCACAACTTCATTGTATGGCTCATCAACTTTATCCCCCTATAGTTGTTGCAACTCTGCACGTCACCCTTATTCTTAAAGATCGGCACTAACACACTCCTTCTCCATTCCTCAGGCATCCTCTCACTTTCTAATACCCTGTTGAACAAACTAGTTAAAAATTTCACTGCTGCCTCTCCTAGACACTTCCAGACCTCTACCGGGATGTCGTCAGGACCAACTGCCTTTCCACTTTTCATCCTCTTCAAGGCCTTCCTGACTTCATCCTTTCTAATCTTATCTACTTCCTGTTCCACAGAGTTCACCCCTTCTACTCTTTTTTCCCTCTGATTTTCCTCATTCATCAGCTCCTCAAAGTATTCCTTCCATCTCCTCTGTACACTCTCCTCACTTGTGAGCACCCTTCCATCTCTATCCTTAATAATTCTAACTTGCTGCACATCCTTCCCATCTCGATCCCTCTGTCTAGCTAACCTGTACAAGTCCTTCTCTCCTTCTCTAGTGTCTAACCTAGTGTACAACTCATCATATGCCTTCTGCTTGGCCTTAGACACCTCCCTCTTCACTCTGCGCTGTAACTCCTTGTATTCCTGTCTATTCTCTTCAGTCCTGTCCATATCCCACTTCTTCTTGGCTAATCTCTTCCTCTGTATACTATCCTGAACTTCCTCATTCCACCACCAAGTCTCCTTATCTTCTTTCCTCCTTCCAGATGACACACCCAGCACCTTTCTCCCTGTCTCCCTGATCACTTCTGCTGTAGTTTCCCAGTCATCCGGCAGCACTACCTGACCACCCAGAGCCTGCCTCAACTTCTGTCTAAATTCCTCACAACATTCCTCCTTTTTCAGCTTCCACCACTTAGTTTTCTTCTCTATCTTTGACCTCTTCCTCTTACAGACCATCAGAGTCATCCTACACACCACCATCCTATGCTGTCTGGCTACACTCTCTCCCACTACCACTTTACAGTCACTAATCTCTTTCAGATTGCCTCTTCTACAAAGGATGTAGTCTACCTGTGTTCTCCTACCTCCACTCTTGTAAGTCACTCTATGTTCCTCCCTCTTCTGAAAATACGTGTTAACCACAGCCATGTCCATCCTCTTAGCAAAGTCTACTACCATCTGTCCTTCAAGGTTCCTTTCCTTAACTCCAAACTTGCCCATCACCTCCTCATCACCTGTGTTCCCCTCACCAACATGTCCATTAAAATCCGCTCCTATCACCACTCTCTCACCCGTGGGAATACTCTCAATCACCTCATCGAATTCACACCAGAATCTCTCTTTCTCCTCTAACTCACAACCTACCTGTGGGGCATAACCACTAACAACATTCAACATCACCCCTTCAATCTCTAACTTCAGACTCAAAATCACCCTGTCTGACACTCTCTTCACCTCCAGAACATTCCTCACAAACTCCTCCTTCAGGACCACACCTACCCCATTTCTCTTACTATCCACACCATAATAAAACAGCTTGAATCCTGCTCCTATACTACGAGCCTTGCTACCCTTCCACTTGGTCTCCTGTACACACAGTATATCCACCTTCCTTCTCTCCATCATATCAGCCAGCTCTCTACCTTTCCCTGTCATAGTACCAACATTCAGAGTCCCTATTCTCAGTCCTACACTCTTACCTTTCCTCTTCTCTCTCTGTCTGTGCACTCTCCTCCCTCCTCTACTCCTTCGACCAACAGTAGCCCAATTTCCACCGGCGCCCTGTAGGTCAACGGCGCCGATGGCGGTCGTTGTTAACCCGGGCCTCGACCGATCCAGTATGAAAATCTTACTGACAACTCGCATGGTTAGATTTGGCAATGTTTTATGCCGGATGCCCTTCCTGACGCAACCCTCTCTATTTATCCGGGCTTGGGACCGGCACAGAAGTCACTGGACTGTGACCCCCATGGCTAGATTTACAGACAGCTAATGATAGCGTAGCTTAACTGAGTAAAAAGGCAAGTAAACGAATACAAACAAAGAATATACATTAAGTAAAAGGAAGGAAAAAATCCTTTACAACTCTATTTAGAACTCTACAATAAAGTTCTAGCGTTGAAGCTGAAACCTGTTAGGAACATTAGAATGGTTAAAACTTTTTTTAACGGTCACTAGTTGGAGACAAAGAGTAAAACATTTCCCACACATTTCTCTCCAGACTTCTTGTGTTTATTTTGTGCCATTTTTATGATTAAAAAATCCTTCATTTATATCATTGTATTGGTTTATATCATTATATCATATATCATTATATAAAAAAATAATAATTACAAACAACCAAAAAACAAAAAAAACAAAAAACAGATTTCACTTTAAATAAAAGATATACTACAGAAATTCTTCATCTGGCAACAAATCTCTTCAACATTTAAGCATTTTCCTGCTTATGACATTCACATTAATGTGGAAGGAAAAGATAATAATAAAATGATAAATATACTGAACATTCAATTAATACACAAGAATCACAGAAATCTAACATTTCATGGATTTTTTTGAACCTGAAGGCAAAAATAATGTATAACAATAACATCATTTGTTCGTATATACTTTGTTTTTTGTAATATTTATTTAATTCTGTATTAGTTTTATAGTTTTATTCTAAATGAACACTTTTTTAAAAGTATAAAAATATCTTCATTCATGTACTTGCGTGTTATGCGATGATGTTTTTAAAACATTAAGACATTAGATGAACTCATTAAATGAAACACTAAAGCTAATCCTGTCCCTGAGTGTGTTTATTTTCTTCTATCCTGCAGTACATTATACTATCTATTTATTTATTTATTTATTTATTTATTATATTATATTATATTATATTATATTATATTATATTATATTATATTATATTAATTATACACATAGAAAACAGTAAAACAAAACAGTGTTGTATCTAAAACCAAGGACATGACGTCCATCAGGAGGACCTTCATGTGTGAGAACAATGTTTTGACTTGCATCAATGTCTTTAAGATACGGAACGTTGGGAGCTTATATAGTAAAATAGAGTGGTGACTGGGACCTTTGCGGAATCTACTCAGTGCTGCTCTGGACCTGCAGGTCCCATTGTTCTTCCATCATCAAGAGCAGGTCGTCATCTCCAGTCTCTTCTGAAGCTTGCTTGACAACTACACTGGTGAGGTCTGGACGGCGTGGCAGCTGCGACAGGGTTCTGCTCGTCTGCATCTCTGTCGTTTCAGGGGTCTCAAATCTGAAGCTTCTCAGCAGAGGGAAGTCCAGCTGGAGCTGGCCAGTATCTCGGTCCCAGTTACAAAAAGTAGTTTGCATAAATTCTTCCTCTTCTTCTTCATTTCCCTCCTGTGCTTGTTCTGTCTTTTCAGTCTGTGCCATGTATGATGTGACCACCTGGGGGTTATTTGGGCAGCGGGTGAGCTGGTTCCTATCTTCCTGGTGTACCAAGCAGTAATCCTCTTTCAGAGAGCTGCGACAGCTTTGTGAATCCGATTCTGCTTCTGCTTCTGAGGTCTGCGGGATGTTCTGCACTGCATAAGCACCTCCTATTGTTTCGCTCACCTCAGGAAGTTGCAAGGGCTTGGGAATGTGGACACCACCATGAAATGACCCGAGGAAACCGCACTTTGATTCCCCCATGTTCAGGTTGGTGTTGTTGATGATGATCACGTTTATGGTGGGATGTTTCTCTGGCTGGAATGTCTGCAGTTTCTTTTCCACATCCTTGTCTACATCCTGCTGAATGACCTTCTACAGGAAAAGGTGAAAAAAATAGTAATAATTATTATTTCACAGCAGTCAGTAAAATTGGAATTGAGAGGTCAAGCTAAGTTAGTTAGTTAGTTAGTTAGTTAGTTAGTTAGTCAGCCCGATACTGGTTACTGTATCGAACCGAAACATACTGCCGTGTGAAAGCAGCATAATTATTATAATTAGCAGCGAGGAGTTGTGAAGGCGAGGTGAATAAATAAAGAAATAAATGCTTGTGATTGCAAGTCTGATTGTAATAAACTCCACCTTGAGCCAGTGAGAGTGTCTGATTAAAGCATAGGCTCTTTCCTGTACCTAGCATCTCGACTAGCCAGATAAGGAGCGCCTGAATTCCAGAGCGAGGGCTGAAATGAAACTATGCAGGAGAGCAACATTTCAGAAATCAAGACACGCCCGTTCACATTACAGCTCATCATTAGCAAACCAGTTAGAAAGAAACAGAGACGTCACACAGACTAAACACTCCTGTAAGATCACACGTGTCTCGACTGCTGTGTTCTCAGACACACTGTGTTCTCAGAACTGAAACCTTCGCCACAATGATCACTGCCAGGTTTACTAGTGTCCTAATGCTCAGATGAACCATATAATGTCGGGTTTGTTTGTAGAGAAGTGTGTTAGTGTTTCTAGTACACTGCTTTATATGTACAGTAGTATCTTGTTTAAATACGGTACGTTAGAAGTACAGTCAGGAGTAATTTCTGATATGACTCGTGTAAATACTAGGACAACAGTGTAATAACTAATACGTCTGAGATTTACAAAAGAGTAAATTAGTATTTCTGAGTATTTAGAGACCACAGAGCACTAATATTTTTGCGATATTACTTTGATTACTTGGAGATCATTTGAGTATTTTTGAATACTTTTTTTAGTATTTGTAAGTGCAGGTGAAGAAAAGGTTAAAATTCCTCCCCCTCATTTTAATTTCTGATAAATAATCCGCTCTATTTATTTATTAATTTATTATTTGTGAGTTGTGATCCGTTCATACCAATTTATTATTATTTATATATCCGGAATACATTTTTATCCATTTAAGTTTTATTTATTTTGTTTCATGGAAATTTAGGAGAAATGTTTATGATAAAGTTGAACCTTTAATGAAACACTTCACTTTCTCAAATCTCCTGAGATATTAAAGAAAAATCTGGCTCCAGTTTAATCTATATGCCAGTGTGTACAGTAAGAGATGCTGCACCGGAGTGTGTGAGGTGTGTTTGTGGTTTGCTGGGTGACTCACCATGCTCTTGGGCAGCCTCGGTTTGTGACCGCAGATGTAGTAATAAGCGAAACCTAGAACTACGACCAAGACAAACAGACATACAGAGGTAGGAAGAATGCCTCCTAACATCAGCAGCATCATCTGAGATTTAAATGGGTCTGGAGGGAGAAAGAGAGAGAGAGAGAGAGAGAGAGAGAGAGATTAAATTATTCGTTATGGACAAACGACAAGTTTATACATCTTTCTGTTATAAATATTGGATCATTTTCTTATTTGTGCTGCACGGCATATCACACTATTTCTAATGCACTGTTTTTTTTATTTGAATAAATATTTGATATTTTATTCGTTATTTTTTTCGGCAACATCTGCGACAGAGGTTAAGCGTCTTTGTTATACACACAAACACACACAGGTTAAGGTGCAGGAGGAATGAAATCCGTCCTAGAAATGAAAGGATAACTGATCACACAACGATGAGGTGAGGTTCATCAGGAATGAGGAACGTTCGCTCTCACCCAAACCCGTCCTGCCACATTGCGACATTATTACATTATTATCATAAGACGGGCTACAAAGAAAAATAAAAATTGGAAGGAATTATGTTTCGGGTCCAGTGGTGAGTGTGTGTAGCTAGTATTTCTAGCTTGATTTGCCAATCTGACCTGCTTATAGTATGTGCAGTGTGAAATCCCTAAACTTGTGTGTCTGAGTATTTACAGAAGAGAAAACTAGTATTGCTGAGTATTAGAGATGACCTAACTAGTATTTCTGAGTATTACAGATGACTTAACTAGTATTTCTGAGTATTAGAGACAAGTTAACTAGTATTTCTGAGTATTAGAGATGAATAAACTAGTATGTCTGAATATTAGAGACGAGTTAACTAGTATATCTAAGTATTTTGAGAAGAATCTTGTCTAAATTAAAAACCAAGGCCATGCCCTGAATAAACCCCAGCTGTGGTCACTACACACCAGCGCAGATGTGGCCAGATGAGTCTGTGACACATTAACGTTAGGTGAATCTTACCATCAGCGGTGGAGACGCAGATCCAGTCAGACTGAATGTTGGTCAGATGGAGAGAGAGCGACACCACTTCTGCCCTCACACAGTACTCTGTGTTATACTCCAGGGGGCCGTGCAGCAGGAGCTTCTTCGGCTGCAGGAAGTGCTGCTGATAAACCAAATAAATAAATAAATAAACAAAGATGTGACAACCTGCTTGATGAATTACACCTAGTCGCCTTACAGCCAGCTCAAATTACCTGCAGCTGATGACCTCACACTGTGTGTCTCACTGTTATAGGAAATGAATTGTGACTCCATGGCCGCGTTCACACTGCAAGTCTTAATGCTCAATTCGGATATTTTGCTCAGATCTGATTTTTTTGTTTGGCTGTTCACATTACCTTTTAAAATGTGGCCTATATCAGATACCAGTGTGAACTGTTTGCTGTTTCGAACTGACCCGCATGCGCAAACGAACAATAACAATGACTACTCCTGAAGAATTTGGGTAGAAATTTAGTAGAATTTGGGCCACTTTTACCTGCAGTGTGAACGGGGCCCATGTTGCAGTAAAGCAAAGTTCCTGTTAGAGCCCTGATGCTGCTAACTTCGGATGTCTTGAGCGGTTTATTTCTCTTATACCACAGAAAATTGTCAACAATTCCAATCTTTAAAGAGTGATCTAATCGACACCTGACGACTGATCAGAGTCCAGGATTTAAAAACGCTGTGGTGTAAATGGATTTAGTCATCACTAGCTCCTGAAGCTGAACCTGCTTGGAGGAGAGCTTTAACTAACAACACTGAGCTGCTCACACAGCTGCTCTGGATGGCAGGTTTCACCAAACTACATGAGTTTCTGAAATAACTTGTAAAATACGGACAGCAGGCATCACCTGGAGCTCCACAATGTCATTTTTCGGCTCATAATTGTTATTTCCATTCACAGCTTGTCCCAGAACTGTAGAAAGCTCCAGTGACCCGACACCTCTTTTATTGTTGAAGACCTCAGATTGTTTTTCAGACGAGCTCGAGGGCAGGAGCGCTGATCCGCAACCTGAGAGGCGTTGTGAAAACTGCCACTGAGCCGTCTTTATGAAATTTTTTTTTCCCTTCTCAACTTCGAAACTTCCGTAAGGCGAAACCCTGCACGCCAGAAGCATCGACCGGGACGCTGTAATGTAAATAACTCACACACGTCTGTGTCTGTTTATCCCTGAGTTTCATCGTAAGGTTTAACAGTCAATCCAAATCCCCCCTTTTATAACATATATACAGTTTTTAACATCACTGTTTCTTTAAGTTTGATTGGTGTCCGGAATAACGAAACATCTGATTGGACAAAATGTCTTCTTTAAAAATAAAAACAAAAAATATATTAATTCCTAATTAATTTTTTATATTTTAAGTATAAAATAATAATAATATAAAAAAATAAGCTTTTGTTTACTGTTAAAATAAAAATGCAACTTTTCCGCACATAAATCCCTCAATCGCACAATATAAATGTAATTAATTATAATTGAAAATTTATATAAAATATAATGATGTATAATTAATCAAAATTTAAATTAAAAAAGCAGTTTACTTTATCTGTAAAGATTTCCAGGTACATAAATAATCTTTTGCTGATATCTGATACGTTTGCTTTTTTGATTGGACCGATCTAATTATCACACTGACTCTGGATATCAGATTGTTTTTTTCTTTTTTGTTTTTTGATCTTAACAATAATTTTTACATTTCTAAACTTGGTGGATTTTTACTTCCTGTCAATCTCTGGGATGAAGTCTGACTGGTGATCAGAGTCCTACCATGTGCTTGCTGCTGTTGTTGTACACGCTGATGTTGTAGGACATGTGAGGGAAGATGTTAAACATCGACTGACGCTTCTTTTCAAGGTTCCTCCATCTGAACGGGCCGCTCAGCTTCACCTGCAGCTTGTCCTCCACCACAGATACGTTCACCTGAGGAGGTCCCAGAATGGCTGGCGGAGAAAAAACAGGTTTAAATCAGAAAGAGAAATCAGAGTTGAAGTTGTTTTTTTGTTTATTTCTCAGGGCTGCTGGATTCTGATTGGTCGTCATGTGTTGATTCTATTTTCTATAACAGCGGCTCTGAATGTAAAACAGTGGAATATTTAATGTGCACGTCCCTAAACACTCACTGTTTCTATAGCAACAGCTTATTCACATGTAACGAGCGCCAATAAAAACATGCACATTAAACGTTTAAGTAACTTTATGGAAGGAGTCTCCAGTGTCAGCGCTTTGTAAGAGTCAGAAATGTTTTTGTTTTTACACTTTTGAGAATTTTTGGTAACGTTTTATAATTTTTTTCTTTTTTTTTTAATCTCACCGACGTTCACTGGCGTTAAACGTAACTATAAACCGATAACCAGTGTGAAACATTACAATCCGTCTGTATTGTAAGAGGAATAAATCTCCTGGAGATGTGTGAGAGGAACGTTGGGGCCTCAGAACGCTGTCTCTGATGATCTGACTGTAATCGCACTCTTCAGGCTCCACTGATATCACTGTGTGTAAAGCCGCCGTGTTACTGACGATCAAAGTACAGCGACGTGGCCGAGTGTCTTACTGTAACTGTGTGAGTCAGGAAACGGGCTTTAACACGTGATAAGTGATGTAATTACTGCGGGTTAATTTACTCTATATAACTGTGTAACTTCATCTTGTGCTTCAGTGTATCCTCACTTCAGGTTAAAGAACTTCCTGGAAATAATAAAACTCTTCTTATAAAACAGATTCTAAGAGACGACCGAGAGCAAAATGATGATCTAATCACATGACCTTAAGTCATGTGGTGTAAATATAAGAGGAGGATATCTGCTAAGAGGAGAATATATACTGTATATACACAGATTTTTTTGCTTTTTATTTTTTTAGAACTCCGCCCCTTTCTCTCTCCCTTGTGCACTCACTGTCTGCGAGTCTGAGCCGTCTGTCTGTCTCGGTCCACTCCGAGCGGCCTTTTGGTCTGTTAGCTCTCACTCTGACGTAATATTCCTCCTCCGTATCTCCAGTCTGTTCCGTCACGTCACACTCTGTCTGTGTGACATCAGTGCACTGCTGCACAGGCCTCCACACCACCTGCTCACTTCCTTCTACTTCTACAGCATCTCCGTATCTACACCAGAAACAAACAAACAAATAAACCACTGGGTGTTGAGTGTGTTAAGTGAAGATGTGTGTAGATGCTTACACTCCACACACTCCTCACACGCTCCACACACTCCTCACACACACACTCCACACACACTCCACACACACACTCCTCACACGCTCCTCACACGCTCCTCACACACTCCACACACACTCCTCACACACTGCTCACACACTCCTCACACACTCCTCACACACTCCTCACACACTCTACACACAATCCTCACACAATCCTCACACTCTCCTCACACGCTCCACACAATCCACACACACTCCTCACACAGTTCTGCACACTCCGCACACACTCCACACACTCCTCACACGGGGCTCCTCACATTGTGGTGTTTTGTTCTTGACTCACATTGCATACTCCACAGTGTAGCTGGTTCCCTGGGTGTCAGCTGTTCCTGAGCTCCAGCGCACCATGTTCCTCAGATTCACAGAGTGGAAACGAACATCTTGAGGTGCAGGAAGCTCTTCATCTGCTCGTACACACGACACTAACAGGGAAATATATAAAGCGTGTCTTTTAAAGCGGGCTTTAATCTACTGAAACTATATGAGGAATAGTGTATGATAATAATAATAATAATAAGAAGAAGAAGAAGAAGAAGAAGAAGAAGAAGCTCTCACAATAACAAGAACGTTTCCTAAAATCATGACTGTAGTCTCTAAAAAATTAAGCGCTTTCCTAAAATGAACCTGACAATACGATTATGACTTTGTATGTTATTAATCCATCTGGTAATTAATGCGGCTCGTTTAATATTAGAGTTTATTATCAGCTTCATGCCACTGTTCTTCATTTAGGGTGCTGAAATGGATTAAATAGATTATTTTGAATTATTTTGATAGATAGATAGATAGATAGATAGATAGATAGATAGATAGATAGATAGATAGATAGATAGATAGATGGGTAGATGTATAGATGGATAGAAAGCACTCTGAGCTGTACTGTTCTGTGTGTATAAAATGGAGCTCTGTGTTTCAGTCTGTGTTTCATTTAGCAGACCACAAGAAGAACCCCATCTAACTCCCTGATCTCACCTTGGTTTCCTGTGTGTGTGTGTGTGTGTGTGTGTGTGTGTGTGTGTGTGTGTGTGTGTGTGTGTGTGTGTGTGTGTGTGTGTGTTGATGATCTGAGATGAAACCAGGTTGAACTTTTTTGCAGTTAGGGAAAAAAACACTTTGTAGCTGCATGAGGAGAAAAACTAAATGTCAGGTGTTTTAGTGCATGAAAGAGAAGAAGAATGAACTGCATCATAGAAATCAGACATAATCTCTAATCTCGTGTCAAGATCACACAGTGAAGTAACTTCTGCTTTTCAGCAAATGCTAAACATAAACAACTTTTATCACATTTCTCCCAATACAAAGCTAAACATTTATTTGAATGAATGAATGAAAATAGAAACTCAAACAAAATTTATACAAAAATCTTGGATCAAAGCAAAACATCTCTAGGAAAAAAATATCTGCAACAAATTTTTTTCCTGCTTGATTTAAGATTTATTTGTTTGTTTGTTTGTTTGTTTGTTCGTTCATTCATTCATTCATTAATTTATTTATTCTATTTTTCAGTGTAAAAACAAAAATATAAAACCAACATTGCTGCTTTTTCCTGCTGGTTAACTGAAATATTGTTACGCTACATGTCGTGTATCGAAGAAACGTCTGTGAGTATCGTGATACGATGTTTCTGTCATATCACTGACTTCTGTGTAGATGTAATACATGGAAGAAGAAGAAGAAGAAGAAGAAGAAGAAGAAGAAGAAGAAGAAGAAGAAGAAGAAGGTATTAAATCCCCATTTGACTCTTTTATAAATAAAGTATAGGTTTATAAATAATAAAACATTCATTGTTCCTATTTCTCTTCTTTTTTCTTTAATAACGACTCTCCTCATGTTCATGACTTGCTCTATAACAACAACATAATAAAGAATTTCTTCTCAAATCCTCCGGAATCTGTTTGTATTGTAAACTAAGTAAAGTTTAATGTAGGGTGAAGTGTTGTGAATATTCAGTGCACTACAGTGTGCTTTGGGACGAGACCCGTATTTCCGGCACTTACCTGTCAGGAGCACACAGAGAGCCGCCGGTAAAAGCAGAATCATGTCTCTTAGTGAAATAAACACATCTGTACACATCTGTACACTGACATGCTGCTGCTGCACGCGCCTCTTCTCCTTCTCCTGTTACTGAAGAAATGTGTACGTAAATAAAAACACAAGCGCTAATTTACTCCATGCTCTCTCTCTCTCTCTCTCTCTCTCTCTCTCTGACTCTCTCTCTCTCAGTTACACGTCCAGTGGGCGGAGCTTCAGGTTACTACAAACATGTCGCTTTACCTGTAACAAGCGCTTTTTATTACAATTAAATACTGAAATCTGGTTCTGAAATGATTTACAGACACTTACATGACGTGGTGATAAATAAACATTTATTTTATTAAAAAACAAACAAACAAACCTCTATTTATTTCTTTAAAGTAAACGATTATATAAGATAAATGTTCATATCGACGCCTTGTTAGAGAAAAGAACGAATACACAAATTTTACATTTTTATTATTTATTATTTTAATTTGACATTTTATTATAAGCGCTCGTGCTATGGGCTGTTACCATAGCAACAGAGAAACGAGCGCGTTCATATAAAAATGAAAATTCATCAACACCTCTGATTCAATCAAACAGAAAAATAATTATTTATTTCACTCCGAGTTGTCTTTTTATTGCTAACACACACAGTGGTCAGATTGTCACACTATATTAATAAAAATGACCTTATTTGGAAACAGGAACTCAGTGTCAGAATTTATAAAAGTTTATATGGATTATGTTAATATTTATAGGATGTCGGTATATTAACAGAAAAAGGTTAATAAATAGAGAGGAAGTAAAAATAAACAATGAGGACTCAGATTAGGGGATTAGATTAATGTAGAACAGACAACAGTTCAGCATCTGCACATTCAGATAAAGAACAGAACACGTGATGAAACAGACAGACAGGTAAAGTTCAGACCTGTGAACGTGTGCGATGTGAACTGATGAACTGGAGAACTGGTTATGAGGAAGTTCAGCACACATACAGACTAACCTGACTGGGGCTTTCCCACTTACTGAGTTCTTCAGTTCTGATGAACTTTACACCTCAATCTTCAAATAACTTTCAGCATTTTACAGAATTATTATAATTTTCCTTCCTGAAGTTTCACTTTTCTGACCTCTATCATCTAATTATTTAATCTCTCTCTCTCTCTCTCTCTCTCTCTCTCTCTCTAGTGTTAAATACAAGGCATTAATAAATTACTGACCTAAATATGATCCATTGCACCCAGTTATTAAAACACACTGAAATAAATTCAGTGTGAAAAACAAAGTTTGTGAGATTTACAATAAAATTTTACACATAATTTCTGCAAATAAGCAATTTTTGAAAAGATATAAAACTGATCTCTGTGAATTTTGTGTAATCTGTCTATCTATCTATCTATCTATCTATCTATCTATCTATCTATCTATCTATCTATCTATCTATCTATCTATCTATCTATCCTATGATGTTAAGATATGTATTGTGTTTATGGAAATTATTGTTGTTGATTTTTGTTTTTTTATTTTCTGAGAACTAATAGAAAATGAGTAAAGTGAAGAAGTCATTTAAAAGTGTTGTGTGATCGCCCTCTGGTGGTCTGAAAGAGAAATGCTCGGGTTATTAAATGTTCCGATTATTGAATTATACTGACGTACGTGTCCCTT
>NC_083471.1:1696529-1743985 GCF_030014155.1 Tachysurus vachellii | reverse complement strand
ACTTCAGTTACTTTTGATGTTGTGAAAAATCGATGTTGTGCAAACTCTTACCTTATAGAAGTGCCCCAAAGAAGTAGGGACCATACTTTAAGAGTATTATGATTGGTATCATAAGATATATGAGAATAGATCTCAGATGTCATAATAAGAGTAAAGTGATATATAACTAATGCATAAATAAACCACACAGGACTCAGAAGGTATAGAGAGGAAAGAAGGAGTTTATTACAAATAAACTTAATAATAATAGTGAGACCCAGAGCTATCAGGCCTGGGAGAAGTAGGAGTGTAGTCTGGAGACCCAGGCCTAGGAGAGGGGGAAGAAGGAACATAGCCTGGGGAGCCAGGCTCAGAATTAGAGGGAGAAGAAGCCAAAGTGGGAGAGAGAGGGCGAACATAGGCGAAGGGAGGAGATGAGGAACGAGGAGGGGAGGCAGGAGTTGTCAGCCTAAGGCAGCAGGGTTCAGCGTGAGGACAACCATCAGTTTGTGTCCTTTGGTCCACCAGGACAGGAGGCAGGAGTGTCTGAGTCGAGAAAGACCGAGTCATAGGCGTTTGCACAATGTGAAAAGGCGTGAGAGGCTGCTCAGGGAGTGTAGGGGAACACAGTCGTTCCAGGAAGGAGCAGAGCTCATGAGACAGATGATTCAGGTGATAGCGACGGAAATTGGCTAACACTTCAGCAGGAACTGGCCTCCTATAGGGAGTAGGCCGAGAAATCCAAATGGTGTGACCAGGACGAATTGGCTGACCCTGAGGTTGAGAACCTAAGGGAAAAAGGGAGTAGCCTTCAATAGAAATAGAGGAACTAAAGCTTCAAGTATGCAATAAGCAAGCCCAGTCTGAAGGCCAGACTGAGATCATAATAAAGTTCAAAAGGTCAGCAAAGTTTAAAGAGTCAACATTAGGGACTCTAATATAACACACAAAATAACTTATGACAAAGTTAATCTCATATAACCAACATATAACCATGACAAAGTTAATCTCATATAACCAACATATAATCAAGTAGAAGTAAGAAACTTATAACAAAAGTAATCTCATATAAATATATACTCATTAACGTATAATCAAGTAACATAAAATAACCATGAAAGAGATGAGAGAAACTTACTCGTTGTAGCTGAAACGGAGGATTAATCCACGAAACGTCTGTCAGGATGGCTGAGCGACAAATGTGATACCAACTAGGAAGTAAAGCTCTCTTGAGCATATTTTTTAATAACAATGACGAAAAAGGCCGAAAATAATAGGAAAATAAGAAAAGAGGAAAACCCATATATGGACATATGAGTGAGCATCAGCTAATGATTCTGGGAAATAAGGGGAATTCAGAAAGGCAAGATATTAGGTCACTGAGAAGGCGTGTGAAGTAATTCTGGGAAATAAGGGGATTTCAGAAGAAGCATATAAATGATCAGGCGGGGCTTCAGAGACAACCTTGAGAAATAATGGGAAATTGCCTGAAAGTATGCAGATTAAGAAAGGAGGCGCCTAGAGGCGCCAGGGTATATATTGAGGAGAAATTTCACTGAAAGGACAGTTCTTTTTCGTGGGGAGAGTAGTTCTTTTGGACGGCGAAGCCATCTTTTGAAAGCTGCAGCTCTTTTATTCTTTTGATACTTTGTTTTGCAAAGGAGATATTCTGGGTTACCTGTGAATACTCTTTTGGGTTTTTCTTTTGTTCTTTTTGACTTATTGATTTTTGTTTGCCTTGAGTTCAATGGAATGGATGACTGACTGACTGCAATAAAGAAGTATTTGCTCATTCTCATCCAGGTCTGAGGAGTTTTCTCACTATTTCATTAACATTAAATATAGTATATTTAGGAGGAGTTGGCTGAAGTAAATGACAAAACAGTTACAGTTATAAGTATACATCACCCTTGTGATATGTCAGCTTGGAGACGGGCTCTAAGTTCCGACACTTTACAGTCTTCTTTACTATTGTGAGGCAACAGTGAACCTCATAAACAGCTCATTCATTCATTCATTCATTTTCTACCGCTTTTATCCGAACTTCTTGGGTCACGGGAAGCCTGTGCTCAGGCGTCTTTGGGCATCAAGGCAGGATACACCCTGGATGGAATGCCAACCCATCGCAGGGCACACACACACACTCTCATTCACTCATGCAATCACACACTATGGACATAATTTTCCAGAGATGCCAATCAACCTACCATGCATGTCTTTGGACCGGGGAGGAAACCGGAGTACCCGGAGGAAACCCCCGAGGCACGGGGAGAACATGCAAACTCCACACACACAAGGCGGAGGCGGGAATCGAACACCCAACCCTGGAGGTGTAAGGCGAACGTGCTAACCACTAAGCCACTGTGCCCCCCCAATAAACAGCTAATGTTTAAAAAAGATCAGGCTGTCAGAGCTATTTGGACTCAACTTTACTTCATTACTTAAAACAATAAATGATGACCTTCATCGCTGGATGAATTTACCACTATCCATTATGGGCAGAATATCAGTAATTAAAATGACTATACTCCCTAAATTAAACTATTTATTTACAATGACTCCAGCACTACCCACCCTCACCTGGTTTAACTGAATCACTAGATTCAATCGTCACTAAATTCTATTGGAAAAATAAGACTCCAAGAATTAAACTGACTACACTACAGCAACCAAAAACACAAGGAGGACTGGAAGCACCACTTTTTGGCCAATCAGCTCCAAAACATATACAAATGGATTCATCCTAACCCATCAGAAAGCACATGGCTAGATGTTGAACAGTCAATTTGCAAAGAGATGAACATTTCAGAATTACCTTTCTATAGTCAGACAATCAAAAAGCATCACTGTTTTAAATCACCAACAATAACCACAGCTCTGACAGCCTGGTGGAAATTTCATCACATCACAAACACCCCTCTTGCACCATCTAAATACACCCCGATCTGGAATAACCCAGATTTTATAGTTAATAAGAAGCCACTCAACCTACGCACATGGGTAGATAAGGGCATCACACAACTTCAACACATCCTCCTTAATAACAACTTGGCACCATTTTCCCACTTGGTCCAGAAATACGGCATTGGGAGTAATTGTTTTTTGGAATATTTACAAATCAAATCATCTATTCAATCAAAAATCAATACTCAGACAATTAATCTAGACCTTTCGCCTCCAATTTCAGAACTAATTAATATAACCTCACCAAAAAAACTACTCTCCAAAATATATAAAATAATATCCAGATCAGACAACACATTAAGCCGACCCAATGCTAAATGGGAATCAGACTTATCCATTGCTCCCAATGCCGCTTTCTGGACACAAACCTGCAAAAATATCTACTTCATGACAAAAAATGCCAACTTACAACTTATACAGTATAAAGTACTTCATAGATTTCACCTAACTGGACAGAAATGATTTAAAATGGGTTTTACATCAGAAACATGCTCACATTGCACACAAAACACCCCAGACACCTATTTACACGCTATTTGGCTTTGCACCTTAGTTAAAAAATTCTGGGAAAACGTTATTGACTCACTATCCAACCTTATGGGGTGTCGCATCCCGCTATCTCCCTCCCTCTGTATATTAGGTGACGTATCCATAATCAATTTAAACAGTACAAACAGTCAATTACTCCTAGTGGCTCTAACACCATACACATTACAACTTGGAAAAATTTACTAATAGAGTACATCTCCATGGAAACCTTGTCTACCTCCACTCAAAATAATACATCAGAATTACACCCTTCTTGGTCATCTCTCTTTAACTTCAAACAGTCATGAATCCACTGACCTTCTTTGTCTGAAGCCATCCTCAATGACACACCATCAATAATCCCATCAATAATCACACATGATTGGGAGGAGGGGGGTCAGGAAGAGGCAGCTACACAGACTAATATCAAATATAAATAAAATACTCATAAGATTATATTTAAATCTCTCTCTCTCTCTCTCTCTCTCTCTCTCTCTCTCTCTCTCTCTCTCTCTCTCTCTCTCTCTCTCTATTTCGCTGCTTCTGGACCCTGGTTGGATGTGGCATGCCGGGGGCATTGGACTTTCGCCCTCCAGCTTGTACTTATGCCTGAGATTTCTTGTCTCCGGTTGGCCCAGCACTTGTCTCGCTGTTTTAATGCATCACATTTTAGATGAGGTGTGCACACATTCATTTGGAGCATAAAATATATATATTTTATATATATAAGCACACACATAGGGTAAGTGTGGCGCGGGCATGGCGGCCTGGGCTTTGCACTGGGCTGGTTCCATGCTACACGCCATGCTTTTTTAATGCATTATACACTAGTTGACATAAACATATCATGATTATAACAATGAAAGCCAAAAAAACAAAAAAAAACACAAAAACACACACAAACAGGGTAAGCGTGGCATGTGTGGGACGGCTGGGGATGGGGATGGATTTTGGGACCCTGGACCCGGCAGCACCTCACCTTGATAGCCCGTTGTAATATGACGCTGCACTCTAAAAAACGATTCGTTGGCTGAACAACCATTACTTTTAAAAATAAATAAACTAAACACAAATAACAAAGTAATTTTAACTTTCCAACCTCTACTTAGCATATATAGTGTCTGTAACATAAATATATAAGTTACAAGGTGAACCTAAGTGTATGCATAAATATAATGAAAAAACATAAGTCACGTCAACTAGCATTAAAATTGCATCAAAACTAAGTAATTATAACATAATATTTTAAGTTTGACTGTGAGCCACGTGATATGCAAATCTGGAAAAAACTGGAGCCATTTTGTGACGCACATGTGAAGACGGTGGAAAGAGGTAAGCTTAACTTTCAATAAACTAAGCAAAATATTCGATTTTGAGGTTTTGAAATTAATAAACACTTGTTTGTAGTGTTAGATGAAGATATTTTCTGAAACGCAAAGAGACGAAGACGCTGAAAAGAGGTAAGATTTGTCGTTTTAACGTACATTCGTTTATTTGTGTTTGTGTTTGCGTTTGTGGTCAAGAAAGAAACTTTTTTAAATTGAATTTCTGAATTGCTATGAATTTAGCTTCAATAATTAGAAACGTGTTACTTGAATACTTATGAAAGTCCAGTTTGTACAAGTAAGTTATTGTATGAAAGGAGGAACGAGTGTGTACGCGATTGTCCGCCTAAAAGCAGTGTGCCTCCATCGAATGAATGTTCTAGTGGTTAATTTGTTTATTTCAGAGGTATATGACCATGCATCGCGTTGGCATGTTTGCATTAAGATAAGGGCGAATTCTGACGAATCTGTTCCCGCCCTGCTCCGTGTAACGCTTTGCAGTTCTTTGTTCAATTACCACCTTGGCTTGAAACTTAACTTTTCTTATAATAATGAGAAACTTCTACGCATGCGTAAATGCGGAGCAGAAGGGCGTGACACGCTTCCGACATCCGCTGGTCTCAGCAAAGCACATTATGCAAAAACGTGATCTATTAATATCTTTAAATAACAGTATTGATAAATTACCAGTATATGAGTATTTTGCCAAAAAAAGGTGATGCGTCATTAGTATATACAATCTTTTACTGAAAAGGTCTATGCTAGTAAGACTCTGCAATGTCTTGCCTATTCATACTAAATATAAAACTTTTTTCTCTTTCTAGCTCAGAGCAAGAAAGTGTTGCAAAGGGGGCAGCATCAAGGAAGTGTCCTGTTTGTTTTTTTGTTCAAAATTTGTTAATTTGACACATTTGTTGTACATTCATGATGTGTGGTTTTAGGCTTCACCATTGTATTGCAGCCTGTTTCAAAAAATAAAGTGAAATGCTTTATTTTGTGTGATTTGCATGTGTAATTTATTTTAGTGAAGTGACATGGTGACCCATACTAGGAATTTGTGCTCTGCGTTTAACCCATTCAAGCAGCAGTGCAGTATGCAGACCAATAGCTGATGATCTAAAATAACTTAAAATTTTACATTGGTTCAACTCAATTAATTATCTTTTTTTA
This sequence comes from Tachysurus vachellii, assembly GCF_030014155.1. Classification (NCBI taxonomy): domain Eukaryota; kingdom Metazoa; phylum Chordata; class Actinopteri; order Siluriformes; family Bagridae; genus Tachysurus; species Tachysurus vachellii. Next base: position 1,738,019 of record NC_083471.1, on the reverse strand, counting down.
ACATAAATGAGCTTAAATTTTAAGTTAACTTAACTTGCAGTTACTTAGCAGATTCTACCATGTTACTTATATTTTTAAGTAAACAATGTTGAGTGTACCCAAAAATTTAAGTACATATAACAACAGTTTTCTTGTTAATTTTAAGTAATTTTTTTCCAAGTTGGGTTTACTTAAAAAGTGTGATGCAAAAATGGTGCATACATATTTTAAGTAAATCCAACACATCATTTTTTAGAGTGTGGCGGGGGTCTATACTATGCCATGGCCATGAGGGGTATCAGAAGCAGCTTTATAATACCTTATCATTAATAGCTGTATCAATATTACCATCATTATTATTATTATTATTATTATTATTATTATTATTATTATTATTATCGTTGCTATTATAAGTACTACTATTATCATTACTATTAATGGCTGTATCAGCATTATTATTGCTATTACTACTACTATTTCTATTTGTCCTCTTCCTGATCCTTTAACCTCCCCTTCATTCGGGAGGAAATGAGTATATTTGTAAATATGTTTATCATTACTACTACTGCTAATACTATATTACTATTTCTTATTAATTGGGTTTTTCATTATTATTATTATTATTATTATTATTATTATTATTATTATTATTATTGCTATTACTGTTGATACTGTCACCTTCCTCATTCCCCATTTTCCATTTTTATTTTTGTTATTTATTTATTATTATTTTTTTGTTAAATTAATTTTTTTTTGTTTGTTTTTTTTTTGTTTTTTTTGTGTGATACTATTATCATCTTTATCATTATTATTGTCATTATAATTATTATTATTTAAATTAATTTATATATATTCCTCTTTGATTTATATATATACATATACATTTTATATCTGTTGTACTTCCCTACATGCTCCTTCATTCATATATCTCCACTTCCACACCCAGTTACACTTACAGTTACACACACACACACACACACACACACACACACACACACACACACACACACACACACACAAACGTACATTTTGTTTTGTTGGTCTTTGTATTTGTATTTTGCATCTAATTTCTCTTCTGTAAATATTGTAATTGTCTGTTTGAATAATAAAATAAATAAATAAATAAATAAATACATAAATAAATAAAAATAAAAATAAAAAAAAGATCTTTTGGTAAATGGGATTAATATAAAAAGAACAAATGCAGTAACTGATTTTTCAGACATCTCCTTTATTGTCCTGCAACTTTTCACAGTAAACACTGTCGAAAACCATTATGAGAATTTTAACTGGAAACTGGGTTGGATTTATAATAATAATAAATTCTATAAAAAAACAAAGTTTGTGGGATTTACAATCAATTTTTACAAATTTATACAAACAAGCATTTAAAAAGAAAATAAAAAGACATAAAACTTATATTTGTGAAATTTGTGTAATTCTGAAAACTATTTATTCTACAATCAGCATCAGTTTGTGTTAAATTAAACCCACATTCATTACGACTTCCTTTCCTTCTGATCTCTTTATATGAGACTGACACTGACACCCAGTTCACACCGTTCTTCTGTGGTCTGATCTTTTATTTTCAAAACTTTGGTCATAATATTTAACACAAACTTGGATTTATATGGTTCTGATATGGTTCATCATCCAGGATGAATCTGTTTTAATTTACAATGAAAATGTTTTTTGTGCAGCTGGATTGTGTGTTAAACAGATGATGGTGTGGAGGAATGTTACACAAAACACTACACACATTATTTTAGATCAGACAATATAATAAATGGAAAACCAAACCACCTGTAGAGCCTGAACCCAGCGTATAGAGGCTGAGTGAATGTGGTGTGGACTCTGTGGAGGAGCTTCATGGTGTCAGAGACGCTGTAGAAGGACAGAGTTCCTGCACTGTGATCCACATACACTCCTATTCTGGAGGATGATGGACCACTGAGATCAGTCTTAATGTTGTTGTGATAGAAAGAGAGAGAAGAAGAAGAACATTCCAGACTCCAGGACTGTTTGTTGCGTCCAAACCCACACTCATCACCCCGACCTTTCCTCCCGATGTCTTTATATGAGACTGATATGGACACAATACCATCACCGCTCCACTCCACCTCCCAGTAACAGCGTCCACACACACTCTCCTTACACAACACCTGCCACAAGGAGTCAAATCTCTCTGGATGATCAGAGTACTGCTGCTCTCTCTCACTGACTGTCACTGCTCTGTTCTCCTCAGACAGAATGAGGTTACGATGTGACGTGTTGGGATCCAGAGTCAGAGAACAGAAATCTAAAATAAAAGAGAAAAACAAACTGAACAATGTGAACATGTTGGGTTTAATTCACAGAATACTGTATATTCATATGAAGTGTGTTTATGTGTGTGATTTTGTGTGTGTGTGTGTGTGTGTGTGTGTGTGTGTGTGTGTGTGTGTGTGTGTGTGTGTGTGTGTTATACATTTCAGAAACTCTTCTCTGTTCTGTGGATCTGGTGGTGAAATGATCTGAACTGCTGCAGCTGTGGAGAGAAAAATGACAGAAATAACAGACATTTAAACGTCTTTTTAACCAAAAGGTTTGTGCTGTAGGATCTCATACCTATAAATATAATGTATCATTTATCTTTACTGTACAGAGCAGCAATAATGAGTTCACAAACACAAAACACATCTCATCACTTTTTATATCTTAGGAATTTCAGCACTTGTCCATCATTGTGTTTCTCCAGCAGGAGCAGCTCCTCTTACCATGTGGAGGGATTTTGTTGAATTCCTCCTCACAGAATTCCTCCAGTCTCTTCTTCAGATCTGAGAGAGAATTCTTCACTCCATCAAATGACAGATGTTGAGGGACACTGATGCTGGACGTGTCAAATTCTGGTCTGTTTAATAGAGGAGACTGAGGTCCAGAAGCTAAAGCCTACAGAGAAGAAATGGAATGAAAGACACACTTGTGATGTCAGACAGGGACATTTATTGCTGCTTTAATGAGAGGTGTTTTAGAGAGTGTGAGGAACATCTGACTCTGTAGATCAGACAGTGTGTGTTACCTGGAGGAAATGGATGTGATCGTGTGTGTGTGAAAGCTTCTCCATCTCAGTGACTCTCCTCTGAAGATCATCAATCTCCTGCTCCAGTTGCTCCAGGAGTCGTTCAGCTCGACTCAGTTCAGCCTTCTCCTGTGCTCTGATCATCTCCGTCACCTCCAAACGCTTTTTCTCCAAGAAGCTGATCATCTCAGTAAAGATCCTCTCATTGTCCTCCACTGCTGTCTGTTTACTGAGCTGTTAGAAGACACACAACACATGAAGGTCCATTTAAAGCTCATCTCTCATTCTCTCTCTTACTGGGACTCTAAATGACTCCATGTTGTCCATGTTGTGTGTGTTTCTAGGAGCAGCTCTGTCTCTGCTCACTGCTCAAATTTATAGTGTTCACAGTCTGTTTCAGCTCCTGCACCTTCTTCTGCTTCTCCTGGAGTCTCTGCTGGAATTTCATCTGCTCCTCCTTTAGCTCACTCTGAGGACACATATGATGTTATAAATGATGTGGAGATAAATATTAATGACAGTTAAAGGGTTAATGTTCACTACTGTCTTGTTCAGATTAGTTTAAGTAGTAAAATGTCTGTTGGCCGAGTGAAGGTTCACTCATTTGATCTGTTTATGACGAACGCTGAGTAAAGATATGTTTACTGAACACATTTATTTTACTTAACTCTTCAATCACAAGTTTAATCTTGTAACTGACCAAATACTAATCTTTGTATAATATTAAACTTTTTGTATTATGTTTCTTATGTTCTGTGAAGCTGCTATGAGACAACGTCCATTGTTAAAAGCTCTATACAAATAAATTTGAAGTGAATTGAACCAAAGCTGCTGAATCTAAATGAGAAATATCATTCGGATGAGTTCTCACCTGTTTCTCAGCTCTTCCTGCTGCAACTGATACAGCGTCGTGGCCTTTATGTTTATCCAACAGGCACAAAGAGCAAATACATCTCTGATCAGTACGACAGAAGATCTTCAGAACTTCATCGTGTTCAGAGCAGATCTTCTCTTGTAGATTTCCAGAGGCTTCAATTAATGTGTGTTTTTTCAAAGCAGGACTTTCAAGATGAGGTTTGAGATGAGTTTCACAAAATGAAGCCACACACACCAGACAGGACTTGACGGCTTTGTGTTTTCTCCCGGTGCAGATATCACACTCCACATCTCCAGGTCCAGCGTAACAGTGAGCAGGAGAAGCAGCTTGGACTTCAGTCTTCTTCAGTTTCTCCACCACTTCAGCCAAAATGTTGTTTCTGCGTAGAACAGGCCTTGGGGTGAAAGTGTCTCTGCACTGAGGACAGCTGTAAACTCCGCTCTGATCCTCCTGATCCCAGCAGTCATTAATACACACCTTACAGAAACTGTGACCACAGGGGAGAGACACCGGATCCTTCAGGAGATCCAGACACACTGGACAGATGAACTGATTCTGATCTACTGAAATACTCGCCTCAGCCATTTTCCTGATCTCAGAGAAAGAGAGAGAGATCTCTTTTGATTTCTCTGAAACTTCCTGGTTGTGTGTGTGTGTGTCTGTGTGAGTGTGTGTGTGCGTGTGTGTGTGAGAGAGAGAGAAAGAGAGGAGGAGCACAAACACAGTGAGGTTATAAACACTCCTTTGTTAACCATTTCATCTCCCTTCAGAACATAAAGCACATATTTACATTTACTGCATTTGGAAGATGCTTTTATTCAGAATTAACTACAAAAAAGCTTTGAAGTTTTATTAATGACTACATCAATACTGGTTCACTAGGTCACACACTAAGAATACCATGAGTCTCAAACTCTACTGAGAGGAAATATCTACTAACAAATCAATATTTGGTGTGATGACCCTTTGGCTTCAAACCAGCATGTGGATCATGTGTAGGATCAGGGTCAGGTGTAGGATTAACCAACTATACCAAGCAGGTTCTAATGATCATCAATTTCATATGAAGGTTGAAACACAGTCATTACCTTTAAAAATCAAGCAGCTATGTTTGAGGCTTCAAACTGGGTGAAGAGCCAAACTCTGCTACTGAGGTGAGGTTGTGGAAGACAGGTTCATGTCACAGGTCTTACACCATGGCAAGACTGAGCACAGCAACAAGACACAAGGTAGTTACACAGTATCGGCAAGGTCTCTCCCAGGCACAGATTTCAAAGCAGACTGGGATCCAACACCTACAGTAAGTATGTTCGTAAGATGTCGGTATATTAACAGAAAAAGCGGGAACTGGATGGATGATGGAAGTGAAAATAAACAATGTTGACTCAGATTGTGGGCTGAGAACTGGGGAACTGGGGAACTGGTTATGAGGAAGTTCAGCAAACATACAGACTAACCTGACCGGGGCTTTCCCTTTACTGATTACTTCAGTTCTGCTGAATTTAACAGCTACATCTTCAAATAACTTTCATCATTTTTTACAGAATTATAATCATTTTCCTTCCTGAAGGAAGGAACATAAAAAAATAGTTACTTGTTACAAATATTCTATTATTTCGGTTATCTTTGGTTTAAAATTTTCATTTAGAGAGCAAAAGTTTTTTGCTCCGGCGTCAGGATGGCGTCTCTCCCGGAGGGGGGAACGCCACCTGTATCGCTCCACCACAGTGTTAGGTGTGTACCTGCACCAGGTGCGACAGTAGAGGATGTGCTAATAGGAGTTGGAGGAAAAAGTTGGTTCTATCAACATTTCTTCAGCATCCAGAATGAACAAGTCAGTGGTGGTGTTCCTCAAAGATGAAACTCTAGTTAATCGCTTGGTAAGCAGCAGAATAGTGGTGATTGGTGATTTTGTTCTAATTTCACCACTAGCTACTCCAACTACCAGAGTCACTGTTTCTAATGGGCTGCCTTTCATTTATAATGATGAAATTGAACAGGGACTTGCACAATATGGAAAGTTTGCTAGCAGTATTAAAATGATCCCACTGGGATGTAAAAACATGGCCATTAAACATGTCATGTGGTTTAGGAGGCAGGTGTTTATGTTTCTGAGTGAACCAGAGCTGGATGTGTTGTTTAGGGTGTGGCACGAGGGGAAAGCGTACATGGTGTATGGGAACACCAGCAGTATGAAGTGCTTTGAGTGTGGGGACATCGGGCACAGGAGGCTGGCATGTCCTCATAAAGCCCAGGTTAGAGAGTAGACTGCCGTAAATGCTGGTGTTACTGAGCCTGTTGTTGCTGCTGGTTCTGTTGGTGCTGCAGGTCCTAGTTCTTCAGCTGAACCAGTTGATACTGAGGGACCTAGTGTTACTGCTGTTGTTGAAATGAGCAATAGTAAGGTCAACTAAAAATGAGGACTCTCTGACATCTCTGAGTTTGGACAAACGGCAGATGACATGTAAACCCTACAAGAAATAAATGAGTTCTTACATCTAACCTTCGGCAAAACTGTAGAAGTGAAAGACTTTTTTCCGGATATGGGAAAATTCATAGCGTCGGTCCTAATGTTGCAAAAAAAAAAAAGAGTCATGAACCTTTGCCTAAAAAGAAAAGGTTTCGGTTAAAGAAAATATTGACCACGTTGAGAAAGGACAAAGCTAATGTTTCATTAAAAAAATGGCTAAACCACACAGGGTGTCTTCTATCCCTTATCTTTGTCTGTTTCAATCCTTTCTTCTTTTCTGTCTCTCCATGGAGTCTTTAAGGTTGGGGTTCCTAAATGTAAATGGGGTAGGAACAGAAATAAGATGGCGGTGGTAACAGAGTTGTTTAGAATGGAAAAGCTTAATATAGTTTTTCTGCAAGAGACACACACTAGTAGTGACAATGAAACTGAATGGAGCACATGGTGGGAGGAAAAATCTGTCATAAGCCATGGAACAAATACTAGTGCAGGCGAAGCCATTTTATTCTCAGAAGAAATTGTCAAAGGACAAATATAATTAATTAAAACAAAATTTAGAGGAATTGTTTTTGTCCTGGTAAATGTCTATGCACCAAACTGTGGGTCTGAGCAGGTGGAAGTCTTTATGAAACTGAAACAACATCTTAAGAAATTTGTTGGTTATTTTGTGTTTAATTATTGGAGGGGATTGAAACTGCACCACTAATTTTACAGGTGACAGGAATGGAGAGGAGCCTCGCAATGAGTCAAGTAAAGTTCTGTCAAATATCATTAAAGAGTTTGATTTTATAGATTTATGGAGAAGTATAAATACAGACATTAAACAGTACACATGTTTAAAGGTTTCTGAGAACAGAGTAAGTGGTGCAAGGCTGGACAGATTTTCTTGGGTAAGGCTTGGAATAATAGAGTAATGAGTTCTTTTATTTCACCCAATGGTCTGTCAGACCATCCATCCATGCATCCATCTTTTACCGCTTATCCGGGGTCAGGTCGCGGGGGCAGCAGACTAAGCAGGGACACCCAGACTTCTCTCTCCCCAGACACTTCCTCCAGCTCTTCCGGGGAATACCGGGTGTTCTCAGGCCAGCCGAGAGACATAGTCCCTCCAGCGTGTCCTAGGTCTTCCCCGGGGCCTCCACCCGGTTGGACATACCCGGAACACCTCCCCAGGGAGGCGTCCAGGAGGCATCCGGAACAGATGCCCGAGCCACCTCAGCTGACTCCTTTCGATGTGGAGGAGCAGCCGGCTCCACTCTGAGCTCCTCCCGAGTGACCGAGCTCATTACCCTATCTCTAAACTCATTTCGGCCACCTGTTTCCGGGATCTTGTTCTTTCGGTCATGACCCAAAGCTCATGACCATAGGTGAGGGTAGGAACGTAGATCGACTGGTAAATAGAGAGCTTTGCCTTGCAGCTCAGCTCTTTCTTCACCACAACAGACCGGTATATCAACCGCATCACTGCAAAAGATACACTGATCTGCCTGTCGATCTCCCACTCCATCCTTCCCTCACTCGTGAACAAGACCCCAAGATACTTTAACTCCTCCACTTGAGGCAGGAACTCTCCACCAACCTGAAGGGGGCAAGCCACCCTTTTCCGGCTGAGAACCATGGCCTCGGACTTGGAGGTGCTGATTCTCATCCCCGCCGCTTCACACTTGGCTGCAAACCATTCCAGTGCACCCTGAAGGTCCTGATTTGAGGAAGCCAACAGGACAACATCATCTGCAAAAAGCAGAGACGAAATCCTGTGGTCCCCAAACCAAACTCCCTCCGCGAACCAAACTCCTGTTCCGGTCATATAGGGACCGGACAGCCCTTAGCAAAGGGCCCCAGACCCCATACTCCCAGAGCACCCCCCACAGGTCGCCACAAGGGACACAGTCGAATGCCTTCTCCAGATCCACAAAGCACATGTGGACTGGTTGGGCAAACTCCCGTGAACCCTCCAGCCACCTGGCAAGGGTATAGAGATGGTCCAGTGTTCCATGACCGGGATGAAACCCGCATTGTTCCTCCTGAATCCGAGGTTCGAATATCGGCCGAATTCTCTTCTCCGGTACCCTGGCATAGACTTTTCAAGGGAGGCTGAGGAGTGGGTTCCCCCTTTAGTTGGAACACACCCTCTGGTCCCCCTTCTTAAACAGAGGGACCACCACCCCAGTCTGCCAGTTTAGAGGCACTGTCCCCAGAAGCCACGCGATGTTGCAGAGGCATGACAACCAAGACAGCCCCACAACATCCAGAGACTTGAGGTACTCAGGGCGAATCTCATCCACCCCCGGTGCCTTGCCACTGAGGAGCTTCTCAACTACCTCAGTGACCTCAGCTTGGGGGATCAACGAGTCCACAACTGAGCCCTCAGCCTCTGCTTCCTTAGTGGAAGACATGTCAATGGGGTTGAGATGAGATCCTCGAAGTACTCCTTCCACCGTCCGAGGATGTCCCCAGTCGAAGTCAGCAGATTCCCACTCCCACTGTTAACAGTGTGTGCAGGGCATTGCTTCCCCTCCTGAGGCGCTGCACGGTTTGCCAGAATTTCTTCGAGGCCGACCGATAGTCCTTCTCCATGGCCTCACTGAACTCCTCCCAGACCCGAGTTTTCGCCTCCGCAACCACCAGGGCTGAAGCTCGCTTGTCCCTCCGGTACCTATCAACTGCCTCCGGAGTCCCCCGAGCCAACCAGGCTCGACAGGACTCCTTCTTCAGCTTGACAGCGTCCCTTCCCTTACTTTCGGGGTCCACCACCGAGTTCGGGGATTGCCGCCACAATAGGCACTGGAGACCTTACGGCTACAGCTCCGAGCGGCCGCATCGACAATGGACGTGGAGAACATGGTCCACTCGGACTCAATGTCTCCAACCTCCCTCAGGATCTGGTTGAAGCTTTGCCGGATTTGGGAGTTGAAGATCTCTCTGACTCTAGACTCTGCCAAACGTTCCCAGCAGACTCTCACAGTACATTTGGGTCTGCCAAGTCTGTCCAACGTGCCATCGGATCCAACTCACCACCAGGTGGTGATAAGTTGACAACTTCGCCCCTCTCTTTACCCGAGTGTCCAAGACATACGGCCGGAGTTCAGATGAAACAACCACAAAGTCGATCATCGACATCTGACCTAGGGTGTCCTGGTGCCACGTGTACTGATGGACACCTTTATGTTTGAACTAGCACAGAAGTCCAATAACAGAACACCACTCGGGTTCAGGTCGGTGGGGACTCTTCCTCCCAATCACGCCCCTCCAGGTGTCACTGTCGCTGCCCACATGAGCGTTGAAGTCCCCCAATAGAACGGAGTCCCCGGTCGGAGCACTTTCCAGCACCCCTCCCAGAGATGCCAAGAAGGTCGGGTACTTTACACTGCCATTTGGCCCATAAGTTCATAAGTTTGGCGGATCTGACTAACTATGAGGTGAGTTAACACTCTACTTGTGGATTGTCTGTTAGCATACTGTTTGGTCAGGTAGCTGCCCTTTCTGTGTGCTTTTGTTGATGTTGGGTTGGGTTCGGTTCTCGCTAATGCGGTAATGCTGTCGGCTGACTTTTCCATGGCTCTTTTCAACACGTTAAAGTTTCTGGCATTTACCATTCTATCCCTGGCTATTTTTGGTTTCAACACTTATATGGAAATGGAATACAGGCCCTGCAAGCTAATGGCTCTAAACGGGCACTGGTGCCTCGACCCAGCGACGTATGACCATTGCCGCTCATCTGGTATCCTTCGTCGCCCAAGATATTTACATCGCTCTTCCAGAAGGAGATACGTCCTTCATCGGTCATCATCGTCTGCGATCCCCTCTATCTGGTCTAGTAGCAGGGCTATGAAACAGTCGGCCGTTCTCATAATCGCCATCGCTCCTTTGTCAACATTAATATGACTGACTCTCTGATTAAGCATACCCCTACTGTCAATGGAACAAATAAACACTTTGCCCTTCTAAATTCTCGATCTATCTCAGACAAAGGCACCTATATGAATGAGCTAATAGTTGACAATAAATTTGATATGTTATTTCTCACAGAGTCTTGGCAGGTACCAGATGATTTTATCCACCTGAATCTGCTTATCTCTATGGGATACCGACATGTGTCAGAACCACGTACAACTGGTAAAGGGGTGGTCTTGCTGTCATTTTTCGTGCGTCATTAACTGTCTCTAAATTAGTTTTTCACAATACCACGACATTTGAGTACAGTACATGGTGATGAAGCTTGGTATCAAACATCCCATTGTACTTATATTAATTTTCAGACCACCTAAACAACAAAGTGATTTTTCTCAGAACTCAGTGAACTACTGTACTAACCCAAGCATGTGCTGTGTCGTCCCAAGTTATTCTTCTTGGTGATTTCAACATTCATGTTGATACTGCTTGCTCCACTGCTACTCAGCTAAATGTTGTCTTTGATTATTTTGACCTCATACAGCATGTTAATTTTCAAACTCATACTCATGGTCACACGCTTGAGCTTGTTTGAACATCTGGTCTGAATAATATCTCTGTTGACAGCTTAGCTACCCCTCTTTCTGGACATAGACTCATTTCCTTTGATTTTACATTTATCCGTCCAGTCAACCACATCAAAAATCTAACCATACGTTATCGTCATTTAAATACTGTTGACACTAGCTCCTTTTGTGATTCTGTTGCCTCCTCTACTCTTTCTGATGTGCTAAATTTAACTTGCCCATCTATGATTTATGACAAGTATTGCTGTTCTGTTGAAAAATTGTTGGATGAGTTTGCCCCAACTAAGATTAGGTCCCATTCCTCCCCGTGGTTCAATGCAGAGCTTCGAGGTTTGAAGGTAAAATGTAGACAACATGAACGTCTCTTCAGGAAAACTGGTTCAACTGGCCATTTTCTTATATTTGCCGAATGTCTTCACCAATATAAATTGGGCTTAAATACAGCCTGCTCTTCCCATATCTCCACCATCATTAACAAAGCAAGCAATAGGCCCAAAATGTTATTTAGGACAATTAATAAACTGACTCAAGCACCAAAGCACAGCCTTAGTGACTCTGAATCCATAGTTATGTGCTGCTCTTTCCTGAACCATTTCCAGGGTAAGCTAGATACTCTGTATGCGACATTTGGTGAGGAACCAACTACCGATGTGCATATGAAATCTCAATCTAATAATTCTATGACAAACCTAGCCTTAACCAATTCCTCATTAATCACTGAGCTAATACAAAAATCTAACTCCTCATCATGTACTCCTGCACCTACTTTCCTGCTAAAAGACTGTACATCTGCGATTTCTACCCCCATCTCCCACCTTATTAATATGTCATTTATCTCCTCTACTGTACCTGTGTCACTTAAGACTGCTGCTGTTACTCCCATACTTAAAAAGACTAATCTGGACCCGGCAGACTTATCCAACTACCGCCCTATTTCCAACTGCCATTTGTATCAAAGATTATGGAAAAGGCTGTGGCCTCTCAGCTGCAGTCATTCCTAGCTGGTAACAACCTATTTGATATTTTTCAATCTGGCTTCCGCCAACAGCATAGCATGGAGACCGCGCTAGTAAAGGTTGTTAATGATCTTTCACTCACTGGAGACTCAGGTAGTCTCTCTATACTTCTGTTATTAGACCTTGTTGTGAAAAATCCTTGAACCTTAAGAGAATACACTATTATTATTATTATATTAATCTATTAGTTATATTAATGATTATTATATGCAAGGCAATAGTAATATGTTAATATAGCGAGTTTATTATTAAATACTTAATGAATATATATATAATAACCACATGGAAGTCAGAGGGAATGGTTATGGTTTATTATTCATAATCGTAATAATCGGAGGGAGAAGTAGGGGTATAGTCTGGAGATCCAGGGTTGGACTCAGAGCTAGAATCAGAAGGAGGAGATGCCAAGGCCGGGCTGAGAGGACGGACATAGGCATAAGGCACTGGGGGACGAGGAGGAGAATCGGGAGTCCCGAGCTCAGGGTTGCAAGGCTCAACGTGAGGACAGCCATCAGTTTGGGTTCTCTGGTCCACGAGGTTAGGTAGAGGGGTGGTTTGAGTCGTGGAAGTGCTAGTAAGAGGCCCCCTCACAATATGGAACAGCAGATGAGGATATAAGGGGAGATCAGGGGAACAGAGCTGTTCCAGACACGTAACGAGCTCACGGGTGATATGAAGTAGCTGGAGGCGGTGATAGGTCTCCATGACTTCAGCTGGCACTGGCCTTGTGTAGGGAGAAGGACGAGAATGGTGAGGCGAGGACCTGATAGGGCGACTAGGATGAGCTGACCGACCTGGAGGCGAAGGGTCTGAGGAGAGATAAGGGGAACTTGAGATAAGGGTAAACAATTCCAGCCTGAGCAAGGACAGGCTGAGATCATAACATGAAACATGCGATCAAAACAAAGTTGAAGCTTTTAGCAGTTTAGAGGAGTCATTAAAGAACTCCATTTTTTACTTTTATGTACACAAGTAACATTATAGCAGCAATAGCTTAACAATAATGACAACAGTATAGCAGTAATAGGTTAGCAAGAGTTTTAGCCACAGTAGCAATATAAGATGACAAATAGATAAGAGCTTTCTTTTAACATAATAACTTTTGACATAAAATCAGACTCATAGAGTGACTTATAATTATTAAAAATCATGTATAGAAGAAAATAACAAGGGAGAAACTTACCCATTTCAGTGGAATGAAGGATTAATCTTCAGGACGTCTGGCACGGGAAAAACTTAGAGGCAAATGTAACTTCGACCAGGGAGTGAGGCTCTTTTTTTAAAGCACACTTTTAATAACAAAATTGTTGTTTAGATATAATTGTTATGTCGGATGAAGAAGACCCAGGGCCACAGGCCTGGGCTTCCGGACCTGGGCCCCGGGGAACTAAGGGGAGGAAAATCCATAAATGGGCATATGGGCAAAAGGTAAAGGAAAAACAAGGGGGTTGTAAGGAACAGGACGTTACAAAAACATATGAGACATAAGGATAAGGTGATATGAAAATGGGCCTGTGAGGAGGGGAACCGATAAGAAGGCGCGTGGAAGCGTATATATAGAGGAGAATTTTTGGGGCCAAATGTGTATGCGTAAAAATCCCGTTACTTTGCAGGACCGTCCTGGGGGGGTTTTTTGTTTTTGCATGCCGATGCTCTTCATGAAGATGCTTTTTCTTTTCTTGGGTTTTTGGGATTTCTTTTGTTACTTTTCAAATTAGCAATTTCTCTTAGAGAATTGTTGGCTGATTGACCACAATAAAGAAGTTTGCTCATTCTCATCCAGGTCTGAGGAGCTTTCCCATTGTTTTAATTCGTATTAATGTTAGTGCTACCAGTAAATTAAGTCTAAGTAATAATTATATAGTATAAAAGTATTACAAAGTATATCAGTAGAATTCACCCTGATATGTGCCGACTTGGAGACGGGCTCTAAGTTCCGACAACCTCAGCTCTGCCTTTGATACTGTCTGTCATAAGATATTACTTTCCCGCTGTCAGGGAGCACGCTGCTACGTCTCCCGTGCGTGCCCCGCCCACTAGAAGCTCCTCGCCAGCATACTAACTACACACACCGGACACTCATCGACGCACTCATTGTACCGCCTATATATACACTCACATCACACACGCTCCCCGTCCTTTATTGTCGGTCTAGCATCCGATGTTACGCCTAGTGGAGGACTCTTTCCCGGATCCAGCCCAGCGCCGCGCTTCCCCTGAGCGCGCACTTTCCCTGGCTCTCACGAGCTGCCTCCCGGCAGTTCCGGATATTGTGGGCCGCGCCCCCAGAGCGCACCACCGGATTATTCCTGCGTGTGTCGCAGGCGTTTGCCTCCCGTCAAACTTTGTTTACGGCCACTTCGGCTTCCGCCTCCGTTCTCCGCATAACAGAATAAAGGACCCCCAAAAGGGACAAAACACAAAAAAAAAATAAATAAAAATAAAAAATAAAAAAAATAAAAAAGGAAAAGAGTTTATAAGAGGAGTCCCGCGTCGTTGCATAATGCAGCCGCAACCAAACCCCTCTTCCGATACGATTCGGGACCTCATCTCCGCCCTCCGAACCGCTTTCCCGTCCGCCGCTGCCCACCAGAACCCACCCGCGCCCACCGGCAGTTCGATGGCGCTTCCGGCCACCTTCTCGGGGGAAGCCACTGAATGCCGTGGCTTCCTGCTCCAGGTCAGCCTTTATGTAGAGATGCACCCGCCGCGGTTTCCTACGGAACGTGCCAAGGTTGCGTTCATCATCTCCCTCCTCTCCGGGAGAGCGCTGGCATGGGCGCAGTCGCTGTGGGAGGCTGCCAGCCCCATAACGACCACCTACACCGCGTTCACTGAGCACTTCAGAGAGGTGTTCTGCGCCTCTTCTGGGGCCCTCTCCGCGGCCGACCAACTACTCGGGATACGTCAGGGCCGGGACAGTATCACTGAGTACAGCCTCCGTTTCCGCACCCTGGCTGCCTCCATTGGCTGGAACGAAACGGCGCTACTCAGTGTGTATCGGCGGGGCCTAGCCCCGGAGATCCAACAGGCGATGGCGGTACACGACGACTCTTTGGGGCTGGAGGAGTTCATACGGAGGTCCATTGGGCTCTCCCAACGACTGGCAGCGTGTCCTCACACCCCCCCTCAGGTCACCGGCGCTTCGAGGCCCGTCTCCTCTCCTGATCCGGAACCGATGCAGCTGGGTACGCAGAGGTTGTCCCGTAGGGAGAGTTATGGCCGCCAGACAGCTGGACGATGCCGGTATTGCAGGAGGCCAGGCCACTCCCTTTCGGGATGCCCTGCTCGTCCTTCACGTCCAGCGGTGAGTCCAGTCAAGCTCGTAGCCGATATCTCGCCTCTATCCCAACTCCCCATCACCCTCATAACCCCCGCTCTCTCTATCTCCGTGTGTGCTCTAGTCGACTCTGGATCAGCCGGGAACTTCATCTCACAGGCCTGCCTCGACCGGGTACGGCTCCCCAGAGAGAAGAGCGCCCAGGACCTAGCGGTCCAAACCATCCAGGGGCGTCCACTGGGCCGGGGTTGGGTGAAGCACTGTGCTCCAGTTATCACACTACAGGTGGGATTATTTCACCAAGAGGAGATCCGTTTCTTGGTGCTAGAGAGCTCCACGGTCAGCGTGATCCTAGGGAGGCCGTGGCTACAACAACACGCCCCGAGGTGTTCCTGGGACCCCTGCGACATCCTGGAGTGGAGCCCTCACTGTAAGGAGCACTGCCTCACCCAGCTACCATCCGGAGGCCCCAGGTCCACGGTGGGGGCCACTCGGGTGGAGGAAGCCACAGCCCCCTCACGGGCACAGGTCCCCGAGTGCTACCAGGAGTTCCAGGACGTGTTTTGCTCACGGGCAGCCACTCGCCTACCCCCTCACCGGGCCTGGGACTGCAGCATCGACCTGGTTCCTAACGCTAGGCTGCCCAAGGGTCGGGTGTATCCCCTGTCGGCACCAGAACACCGTGCGATGGAGGAATATATCCAGCAGGCACTCCACCAGGGGTTTATCACACACTCCTCCTCCCCGGCGGCCTCCAGCTTCTTTTTTGTAGGGAAGAAGGACGGCGGGCTTCGGCCCTGTATTGACTACAGGCAGTTGAACACGCAGGTCGTTCCTCTCCCTTACCCCCTCCCGCTGGTGCCATCTGCGCTGGAGGACCTAAGGGAGGCGAGGGTGTTCACGAAGCTCGACCTCCGTAGCGCCTACAACCTGGTGCGTATCAGAAAGGGAGACGAGTGGAAGACCGCCTTCATCACGCCGTCGGGGCACTACCAGTACCGGGTTATGCCGTACGGGCTCTCCATCTCTCCAGCAGTCTTCCAGGGCTTCATGAATGAGGTGTTTCGGCCATACCTCCAGAGGTACGTCATGGTGTACATTGATGACATCCTGATCTACTCAAGGAACCTGGAGGAGCACCGGAGGCACGTTCAAGAGGTCCTGGAGGTACTGCGCTCCCACCAGCTATACCTCAACAGCGCCAAATGCGAATTCCACCGCCCTAAAATCCACTTCCTGGGGTACGTCATCAGTGCGGGGGGCATCCAGATGGATGAGAGGAAGGTGAAAGCCGTAAGGGAGTGGCCGGTCCCTGAGTCCATCAAGGCGCTCCAGCGGTTCCTGGGATTCGCCAACTTCTACCGCCGGTTCATCAAGGGGTACAGCCAAGTCACCGCTCCCCTCACGTCTCTCCTCCGGGGGAAGGTGAAGACCCTGGGATGGACCCCGGAGGCCCAGGAGGCCTTTTCCGAGCTCCGCCAGCGCTTCTGTCAGGCTCCCGTGCTGCGCCACCCGGATCCCCGGAAGCCATTTGTGGTGGAGGTGGACGCATCCTCGACCGGAGTCGGCGCCGCTCTCTCGCAGTGGTCAGGAACCCCTCGACAGCTACACCCCTGCGCCTTCTACTCTCACAAGCTCTCCGCCGCTGAACGGAACTATGACATCGGCAACCGGGAGCTCCTGGCCATCAAACTGGCCCTAGGGGAGTGGAGACACTGGCTGGAGGGGGCCGAGCACCCGTTTACGGTGGTCACTGACCACAAGAACCTGCAGTACCTGCGGGAGGCCCGGAGGCTCAATCCCAGACAGGCTCGCTGGGCCCTCTTTTTCACCCGGTTCCTCTTCCACATCACGTTCCGGGCCGGAGTACAAAATGGCAAGGCCGACGCCCTCTCCCGGATGTTCGGACCCGAGGAGCCCAGTGACCCAGAACCCATCCTTCCCCCCGCACTCATTCTGGGTCCTATCCTCTGGGACCTAGACCAGGAGATCCGGGCGGGCACTCGCCAGGAGCCCGCTCCAAGGGGCTGCCCTGAGGGACGTGTCTACGTCCCCACCCCCTGCCGGCGTGGGCTTATCCAGTCGGTTCACGACGGACCAGGATCAGGCCACCCGTGGGAGAAACGGACAGTCCAGCTCGTGCAGACCCGTTACTGGTGGCCTGGATTGGTCCAGGAGGTGACCCGCTACGTCCGAGGCTGCCCCACCTGCGCCGTGTCGAAGGTCCCCCGCCACTTGCCTGTGGGCAAGCTGAGGCCGCTTCCGGTGCCCCAACGTCCCTGGTCTCACTTGGGGTTGGACTTCGTTAACGACCTGCCCCGGTCAGAGGGGAACACCTGTATCCTGGTGGCAGTGGATCGGTTCTCCAAGGCCTGCCGCCTCGTGCCCTTGAAGGGCCTGCCGACCGCCCTCGAGACGGCGGAGACCCTCTTCCTTCATGTCTTCCGGAACTTCGGCCTCCCGGAGGAGATCGTGTCGGATCGTGGGTCCCAATTCACCTCAAGGGTCTGGCGGGCCTTCTTCCGGCTCCTGGGGGTTTCAGTGAACCTCTCGTCTGGCTATCACCCTCAGTCCAACGGCCAGGCAGAGCGTAAGATCCAGGAGCTAAGCCGGTACCTCCGGACCTACTGCAGCCGGAGCCAGGAGGACTGGTGCCGTTTCCTGCCATGGGCCGAGTACGCCCAAAACTCGCTCCGCCAAGACTCCACGGGCCTCACCCCCTTCCAGTGTGTGTTGGGATTCCAGCCTCCTCTGTTCCCGTGGTCTGACGAGCCGTGCGACGTGCCCTCTGTGGACTACTGGTTCAGGGAGAGCCACAGGGTTTGGGAGTCGGCGCACACTCAGCTCCGCAGGGCCGTCCGCGAGACCCGCCGGCAGGCCGACGCTCGGCGACTGGAGGCGCCGCTTTATCACCCAGGGGATCTGGTGTGGCTGTCCACCAGGGACCTCAAGCTGAGGTTACCCTGCCGCAAGCTGAGCCCTCGGTTCATCGGGCCATTCAAGGTGCTCAGTCAGATCAGCGACGTGGCCTACCGGCTGGAGCTGCCACCCAGGTACCGCATTCACCCCACCTTTCATGTGTCCCTACTCAAACCCTGTGTTTCGCCGGTGTCTCTCCCCCCAGGTGACCCCACAGGGCCCGCCCAGCCAGACGTCGTAGACCAGCCCGGGGTTTACGCGGTTCATGACATCCTGGACTCCCGTCGGCGCCGAGGTCGCCTCGAATACCTGGTGGACTGGGAGGGTTACGGCCCTGAAGAGCGTGCCTGGGTGGCCCGTCAAGACGTGCTGGACCCTGCGCTGCTGGCGGACTTCCACGCCGCGAACCCTGGCCGCCCGGCACCCCGTGCCAGGGGCAGGCCTCGCCGCGGCTTTGGGGCGTCGGGGGCCGCCCCTGGGAGAGGGGGTGGTGTCAGGGAGCACGCTGCTACGTCTCCCGTGCGTGCCCCGCCCACTAGAAGCTCCTCGCCAGCATACTAACTACACACACCGGACACTCATCGACGCACTCATTGTACCGCCTATATATACACTCACATCACACACGCTCCCCGTCCTTTATTGTCGGTCTAGCATCCGATGTTACGCCTAGTGGAGGACTCTTTCCCGGATCCAGCCCAGCGCCGCGCTTCCCCTGAGCGCGCACTTTCCCTGGCTCTCACGAGCTGCCTCCCGGCAGTTCCGGATATTGTGGGCCGCGCCCCCAGAGCGCACCACCGGATTATTCCTGCGTGTGTCGCAGGCGTTTGCCTCCCGTCAAACTTTGTTTACGGCCACTTCGGCTTCCGCCTCCGTTCTCCGCATAACACCCGCTTAGCGGAATTTGGCATATCAGGCTCTGCACTATCTTGGTTTTCCTCTTATCTCACGGGCAGGCAATATCACATCTCCATACACAATTCCAAATCTCCTACTGTCTTACTTAAACAGGGTGTCCCACAGGGCTCTGTTCTTGGCCCACTTCTATTCATTCTGTACATTCAGCCGCTTGGCAACATCATTCGTGGCATGGTTTTAGCTATCATTGTTATGCTGATGACATTCAGTTATACACTACCTGTCAACCAGTTTCTATTAATGTAAAATCCTCACTCTCCTCTTGTGTTAGTGAGTTAAAACTATGGCTACACTCAAATTTTCTTAGCCTGAATCTGGGTAAAACCGACATTCTGATAACTGGTCCTCCATCTCTAATAAAAAACAACTCTGTGGACTTTAGTCTTGATCTGGATGCTACTACGATTTTCCCCTCAGATACTGTTAGAAATTTAGGTATTATATTCGACCCCTCAATATCCTTTGATGCCCATATTCGCAGCCTCTCCAAAATGTCTTTTTTTCATTTACAACGCATTGTCAAACTGCGACCTTTAATCTGCAGAAATGATGCCGAAACATTAGTACATGCTCTGATTATGTCCCATCTCGATTACTGCAATTCACTCTTCTCTGGTCTGTCAGCTCAATCAATCTCACGTTTACAGTACATACAAAACTCGGCTGCCAGAATGTTAACCTCCAATAAAAAATCTGCCCACATCACCCCTATATTATTTGATCTTCACTGGCTGCCAGTCTCATCACGCATAAAATATAAAATTATATTGCTCACTTGTAAGGCACTAAATGCCCCCCCCCCCCCCCCCCCAATTTTTCCGATCTTCTCTCATCCTATGTACCTTCACGATCACTCCGGTCCTCAAATTCTGAACTTCTTTGTATTCCTAGATACCGTTTATCCTCTGTGGGTGGCAGATCCTTTTCTGTCACTGCTCCAACGCTATGGAACTTGTAACGAGTGGAGTGGTGCTACCCCTTTAAGAGCAATGTGCCGTTGCTTTATTACTGTGTATATTAATTTAATGTGCGCATGCGCCAGAGAGGGCGCGCTTCAGTTATAACAACACATGTGTGTGAGAAAGTCTGATGCTGCAACCGATATTCCCTTTATTTTCATTTCCTCATATTAATGAGTATTTTTGTTTAGTAGCATGTTATTATGGAGGTTTTCCCGGTGTACGGAGGAATAAACCGTTGTGACTGAACGTTTGTGTGTTCTCCGTCTTATTTTTGCGGGCCTAACATTGAAGAGCTATCCCGAATCTCCATTAACCTGTTACAAGTGGCGCCCGAACATTATTTTTGTACCTGCCTTTGGATGCTTGGAGCGATTTTATCGCGGATGCAGCCCGATTGGGATGGACGATGTTGACGGTGTTGTGAGTGCCAGAAGCCTGCAAAGCCTGCGTGTGGCCTACTCTATGGTAGCGGACATTTTGTGTTGCTAATGCGGATGCCCTTTTCGTCACGTTTCTGTGGATTTGCGGTGACGGATTTTCGTGGATCTAATGTGCAACGTGAACTGGGTGTCATGGTAATTTTCCTGGATTTTTGCTACGTTTGAACTTTGACGGTTCGTGTGACTTTCAGACGGCGTTATTGCATTCGCCTACTGAACTGGTTAAAGTGGACACGAGATTTTTTTTTCTTGCATCGGATTTATCGTACTTTTGAACTGCATCTAGAGTCATTTACTTTCTGTCTGGACTTGTTTGTGGTTTTCAAACACTGAACAGAATAACTTTGCGGTTTTTTTTTTTCAACTGAGACCCTATACGGCGACTTGCTAAAGTAAGACTGAAAAAGACTGCTTATGTTAAGAGACTTTGAACTTCACATTAGCTATAAAACTGTTATCAATGTTATTGTTTCACTGAGATATTTGAGTATATGCCTAAGTTGTTTATATATTGCCTACTAGTTTCTCACATAGGGTATTGTAGGGTATATGTTACATTTACCACTGTGTTGTTCACAATACTGATGCAGGTTGGAAATTTGTGATTTTGATTTTGTTAATTTTGCTTAAAAGGAAAAAAAAAAAATTGACCTTGTTATTATGGCCAAACGGGTTGATAAAGTGAGTGACCTAACTAACCAATATGAAACCTTTGAGCTCCAATACAGGGGCAGAGTTCCAGAATCTGCTGATGGCTTAGAGGGGCAGGTGGAGTCGCTGAAAGATGAGGTTATGATGTTGAGGAGGTGCCTAAATGAGTCTCTTGATCTTCAGAGAGGTATTATTGACCGATATACACGAGACTTAATGATGCCTGCTGCAACTCAGTTACCTACACAAGTTATACCGGCTGCTTCTTCTACTCCATATGTTCATGCTCCTCATGTTGAAATGCAGCACCGTCCACAGGCGTCGTCTGCCGATACATGTGCTAGAAGTGTAAATGCACCAGGCTTATCTCAAAGCTCTCTGGATTTGTGCAATGCGACCCGAACTCTAGCTTCGGTCTTACAGCAGTCCAGGTTAGAACCCCCGGTATTCATGGGTGATGGAAAAATTAATCCTGATGACTGGCTTACATTGGTGGATGCCTATAGAGTTTCTCTAGGACTCAATGATGCACAAATTCTGCTTGAACTACCGCGCTTCCTAGCTAAAGAACCCAGAAAATGGTTTACGGTGCTGAGCTCGCATGTAACTTCTTGGACACAATTTTGTAGCTTGTTTAAGACAGTTTTTCTTCCGGCTGATAACCAAGAACGTGTCTTACGAGGTATCCTGGACCGTGTACAAGCCCCAGGTGAACCTTTCCCGACATTTGTAGCACACTTGCTGTCGGAATTCAAAAAGCTTAAGACTCCACCTCCAGAACGTGAACAAATTGATCTGATCTGCAAACATGCCCTTGAGCGCTACCGAGTGGCACTATATGGCGCACAGATTACTTCAGTTATTGATCTTGTGATGCGTGCTCACGAGCTGCATGTAGCTCTTGGTCCTGACTGCCATAGCATTCCGGTGGTGCAGAAAAGCAAACAAGTGAGTGACCCGTACTGTTACACATGTTCTATGCCTGGTTATACTTCCAGAAATTGCCCAAACTGTAACTTTGAGCAGCGTTCTTCTCTGGCTACGGTAAGGAGACAAGACCAAAGCGGCTGAGGAGGATTCTAGCAGGGAAGAGCAAAACCAAAACCCTGTTCGGCAGAGGGTAAACTTCAGAGGGGGGAGGAATTTTCTCAGAGGCAATCCTCCTCCCAGAAGATAAATACGCCTCATCCTTGTCTTGGGCCCCAGACTGAGTCTTTTGTCTTGGGACATGTTGAAGACCGTATGTCTCCTTCTTTCTGGAATACGCCATTTCTTGTTAAAGTGAACCTTTCTAACAAAGCGGTTGATGCAGCGTTGGATACGGGGGCCTCAATTTCAGCGGTCCGTGCAGACATGATGTCTGGAATTGTAAAATGTCTTGAGAAAGTTCAGCCATGGACTGCCCCACCAGTTCAGCTTGCAAACAACACTGCTTGTAGTCCCACTGGCATTGTGTGGCTAAACATTGGTTTCCAAGGACAACATTTTTACCACCGTTTTGTTGTTATTCCCAATCTTTCTTCTTCTCTTATTTTGGGGATGGATTTCATGTTGCGTGCTTCTGTGAGCATTCATATCCCTTCAAGGACCGTGACTGTGGGTGAAAGTGGCTCACAACCTTGTGATGAGGCTCTACCTGAGTGGTTAGAGGCTCCTGAATCGGAAAGCCTGATGTTCTTGGATGTCTGCCCCTCAATACTAGAGGAGAAGGTTGACATGGCTTGTCTGCAAAGGCGACAAAAAGAACAATTGTTGAGTCTCCTTAAGGATTTTTGGTGCTTGTTTGATGGACATTTAGGTCACACCTCTATGGCTGAGCACGTAATCAATACAGGTGATGCTAAACCTGTCCACCTCCCGCCGTATCGTACATCTCCAGCTAAGAAACAGATAATTGAGGAACAGATTCAGTTGATGTTGGAGCAAAACATTATTGAACCTTCTTCGAGCCCATGGTCTGCGCCTGTTGTAATTGTCAAAAAGCCTTGTGGAACCCCCAGGTTCTGTGTTGATTACAGAGGTCTTAATAATCTCACTCTGAAGGACTCTTACCCACTTCCCAGGGTAGATGAATCGTTGGACTTCTTGGCAAGGGGGAGATATCTTACCACCCTTGATCTCTCGCGAGGGTACTGGCAGGTCTCAGTGGATGAGCATTCGAGACCGAAGACTGCTTTCATATCACACTGTGGCCTATTTCATTTCAAAGTTCTTCCTTTTGGCCTTTGTAACGCTCCAGCCACATTTCAGAGGGTGATGAACAATGTGCTTGCCGGCTTGATCTATAAGTGCTGTGCCGTCTATATTGATGACATTGTCATTGCGTCCCCAACGTTTGAGCAACATCTCATGGACATTAAGGAAGTCTTGTCTAGGCTTGTGTCGGCTGGCCTTTCCCTAAAGCTGAGTAAATGTCAGTTCTGCTTGAATGAGCTTGTCTTCCTGGGTTATCGTGTCACGCCTGACGGTATTTCTCCGGACCCGAAAAAGGTTGAAGCGGTGACTCAGTTCAAAACACCTAAAGATGTAAAACAAGTGAGGGGTTTTCTCGGCCTTACCGGCTATTACAGACGATTCATTCCAAATTATGCGCAAAAAGCTGAGCCTCTTTTTAAGCTCACCAGGAAGGAAACTCCTTTTGGCTGGGATGACGACTGCCAAACTGCGATGGATTTCTTAAAAAGTTGTCTTACGTCTGAGCCCATTCTGTGCTTTCCTGATTTCACTCGCCCGTTTTTCATTCATACTGATGCTTGTGACTTGGGTCTCGGTGCAGCTCTCATGCAGAAGGATGACATGGGGCGAGACGTTGCCGTTGCTTTTGCGAGCAGAACTTTGCACAGGTCAGAAAGGCCATATTCTACTCCTGAGAAGGAGTGTTTAGGAGTGATTTGGGCTATGGAACATTTCAGACCCTACGTTGAGGGCCTACATGTAACTATTTATACAGATCACAACAGTCTGAAGTGGTTGATGAGTCGACCCAATCCCTCTGGTCGTCTGGCTAGGTGGTCTTTGCGACTACAGGATTTTGATTTCACCATCGTCCACAGACCAGGTGTACGGAATAGCGTCCCTGACGCGTTGTCACGTAACCCGCTGACACACAGTGTTGATCCCATTGACATTCTGCCACCTCATGCAGTCATAGGTGGTTTGGATTTAAGGTGTCTCTCCTCAGTCATGGTAACCGACAAGGAGCAAGTGCGGCAAATGCAAATGGATGACCCAGTGGTTGGCAATCTTATCAAAAGTCTTGAGGAGGGTGGTACAGATGAGGACCACGTTGTTCATGATGGTCTTCTTTATTTCAAGGATCATAAGGCTGCCTGTACCTTGCATCCTATGAAACAGCTTAAGCTTTTCGTGCCTACTCTGATGCGGCATACTGTTTTACAATACTACCATGACCACCCAACAGCGGGCCATCTTGGTGTGACGAAAACGTTGGCTAGACTGAGACAGAGGTTCTTTTGGCCAAAAATGGCTGCTGACATAAAGAGATATGTTGTTTCATGCCCTGTGTGCCAGCTTACTAAGCCGAGTCAAAGAAAACCTGCAGGCTTGATGATTCCAATCGAACCGACAAAGCCTTGGGAATACACTGGGGTGGATTTTGTCGGCCCGCTGCCACGCACTCAGAATGGTAATGAGTACTTGATTGTCTTTGTTGACTACTTCTCAAAATGGGTGGAGGTGTGTGCAGTGCGCTCCGCAACAGCTCAGGTGGCAGCGAGTAAATTTCTTAGTGAGATCTTTGCCCGCCACGGGGCCCCAGTCTTTCTGATTTCTGATCGTGGTACCCCTTTTGTGAGCAATCTTTTTGAGCATGTGGTCGCTGCCCTTGGTACTGAACATCGTCTTACCACAGCGTACCACCCACAAACTAATGCCACTGAGAGAGTGAACCGCACTCTAAAAACTGCCATTCGTGCTTATGTGGGGGACAAACACACTTCCTGGGACAAGTATCTCCCACAAATTTGTTTTGCTCTTAGGACGGCCCAACATGAGAGCACAGGTCTATCTCCGGCTATGATGTTATACGGTCGTGAGTTGGAAACACCGCTTGATCTGTTAACACAACCAAACTCTGTGGGTGTTGATGACCCTGAGATACCTTACCCAGAAAACTTGAGAGCTTCACTGCAGGATGCGCATGATCATGCCAGGGCTGTGCTAAGTGCCAGCCATGCAAAAAGAAAACGTTACTATGACAAGAGACGCCGTATGGTTTCCTACACTGTGGGTGATTTGGTTAGAGTTAAGACCCACCCTAAATCTGATGCAGACGCAAGTTTTACGGCCAAATTAGCTCCAGTATTCACTGGACCGTTTCGTGTTTCAAAACGGTTGTCCGATGTCAATTTCAGACTTACCAATGTGAGCACTGAAGAGGATGCTGGTGTGTTCCATGTTGTGAATCTGCAGCCATTTCATTTGTGGGACACGGTCATGCCTGATAGAGGTTCCCACATTGATGATGTGAGTGAGCTTCCCTGGGATGGGGAATTTGTCTCTCCAGGTGACGGATCCGTTGAGACCGACCATGTGGTTGGGTCGGACTATGGAAATGTTGATGGATGTTCAGATGCAATGTTCCCTGAAAATTGCTTACCAGACTCTGCTACTGACACTAGTGCTGCTGTGCCCTTCTCGGCCTTCGCTACTCAGGGTCAGGGTCGTTATGTACTGAGACAGAGGAAAGTTCCAAGGGTTACTTCTGATTGGTCAGTGCATAAGTGGACAAATCCATTTCATACACAAAGGTTTGAGTTGTGATAATGTGGTAACAGTGTTTTTGGTAATGTTATTAACAACTGTTTATTGTTTGTTTCTGGTTCTCCTCTGTGCACATGTCTTGAAACTTTTATTTTTGGGTTACTGGCACTCTTATTCTCTGTTACTGAGCAGGTGTACACTGTACTTACATGTATGTTTGTACTGTCATGCATTGTTGTTCTTTCCCTCACGTGTGGTTTTTCAACTCTGTCATGTATGGGGGGTTGTCAAGTTGTTTCCTCGGCTGTGTACGGCTGGGGGCAGCCTTTTTTTGGTTGGGGTGAAATATGTAACGAGTGGAGTGGTGCTACCCCTTTAAGAGCAATGTGCCGTTGCTTTATTACTGTGTATATTAATTTAATGTGCGCATGCGCCAGAGAGGGCGCGCTTCAGTTATAACAACACATGTGTGTGAGAAAGTCTGATGCTGCAACCGATATTCCCTTTATTTTCATTTCCTCATATTAATGAGTATTTTTGTTTAGTAGCATGTTATTATGGAGGTTTTCCCGGTGTACGGAGGAATAAACCGTTGTGAGTGAACGTTTGTGTGTTCTCCGTCTTATTTTTGTGGGCCTAACATTGAAGAGCTATCCCGAATCTCCATTAACCTGTTACAAACTCCCTACCCATTGCACTCAGAACCATCACCACTCTGTCTAAATTTAAATCAAGGCTTAAGACCCACCTTTTCAACCTTCACTATCAGTAAATGCATATGTATTAGGAGTCCTTAATTTTTCTGAAATGTGGTGTATGTATCGTGTACTATGTAGAGTACTATCTCTTGTACTGTATGTTTTTGTGTATAGTCCTGTCTTCTGCTATTATCTCATACAGCTGCATGTGATCCTTCATCCTGGGCAAATGTCCGATGAATATGTATATGTGTGTATATGTATGATCCTTTGTCCTGGGCAAATGTCCGACGAATATGTATGTTACACTATGTGCCTTGTAAAGCGTCCTTGAGCTTGGGAAAGGCGCTATATAAATTAAACATATTATTATTATTATTATTATTATTATTATTATAAGTGCAAATAACAGTGAGAGACCTATCCCCAACCCGAAGGCGCAGGGAAATGACCTTCTTGTTCACCAGGGTAAACTCCAACACATGGCGGCTGAGCTGGGGGGCTATGAGCAAGCCCACACCAGCCCACCGCCTCTCACCACGGGCAACTCGAGAGAAGTAGAGAGTCCAGCCTCTCTCAAGGAGTTGACATTGCTTTTGAATTCTTCATAAGGGGGTATTTGAACCGCTCTTTGTCTGGCCCGTCACCCAGGACCTGTTTGCCTTGGGAGACCCTACCGGGGCAGAAAGCCCCAGACAACATAGCTCCTAGGATTATTCAGGCACGCAAACCCCTCTACCACAATAAGGTGGCGGTTCAAGGTGGGGGTCTGTCAGACTATAAATTTTAATATAAAATAGAAAATAGTTACTACTGGCACTTTAATGTTAAAATATTACAGAATACTTTGTTTTGTGACAAATTTGTTTCTTTTTGGGGCAGTTGGAAGCTAAATAAAAACTCATTTGAAAATCTTGGTCAGTGGGATGTGGGGGAAAATTACAGTTCACATACTACATCAGTGTTAAACGCAACAATGAAAGATCTGGAAGGAGACATACAACATTTATAAAGTGTCATTTTAAACAATAATGGAACTGGACAAAATGAACAAAAAGAAGAAGGAACTTGGCTCACTGCTACAAGAGCGTGTAAAAGGAGCATTAATATGGTAAAGACTTTGCTCAATCAGAGACATGGATTCTCCCACCTCTTACTTTTTTAACCTTGAGCGTAAAAGTAGACAGGAAAAACAAATGCATTATCTTCGTTGTCCTGATGGAAGTGTATCATCTGATCCAGTGGAAATAAGGAAGCTGGTAGCAGGATTCTATAGAGACTTATACAGTGCTGAACATTGTGACTCTAAAAGTGCCTCTGACTTACTTCAAGAACTGCCTCAGTTAGAGCATTAGCGGTGGAGATCAATGGACAACCCAATCACATTCCAAGAACTTACAGAGGCAATGCACCAGCTATCTATCGCCCATTACCTTGGAATTGATGGACTGCCTGCTGAGTTTTATCAACGTTTTTGGAATTTGTTAGGACAGGACGTGTATGAAGTACTTTTTGAAAGCAAGAACAAGTTACTTCCCACAAGCTATTGCAGAGCGGTCCTGTCTCTGCTTCCCTCTTTTTGCTGTGTTCAGAGTATAAAATATTTAAATCTCTATAAAAACTTTTGATCTGACAGGAGAAAGTGTTGTGGATTATGAGAAACGTTTCAGACAAACTTGGATGGAACATGCTGGTTTGAATCACAGTGAAGATCTTGACAAGGATACTAGTATGCCTTTAAAGAAGGCATTTGTTAATGGGCTAAAACCGGAGGGTGAGATTCGGAGAGAGGATTGAAGGGGAATGGTGGGTCATTGCATTGTATTGAATACGTTCTAGTATCATATGTGCTCATCTGAGCCTTATACAATTTAAAGTACTGCATAGAATTATGTGTATGTATATATATATATATATATATATATATATATATATATATATATATATATATATATGTGTATGTATATATATATATATTCTACTATAAAGGACAGATGTGACAGATGTCCTCTGAAATATGCAGGTTGAGTCATATGTTTTTTACTTGTTCTAAAGAGCTTGTTACTTGTTATAAACTTACTGGGTTCATTATTTAACAGTGATGTCCGAGGTGCTCTGGGTCAGAATTGATGGTTGCCCTGCTATTGCAATTTTTGGGGTTCCAAAGGTCTGGTCTCAGTTTAGTTCTAAACAATTAGAATAGGATATTTTAGCCGTTATGTCTTTATCAGCTAGGTGTTGTATTCTAATCAACTGGTAATCTGATAAGCCGCCTTCTACATCTCAATGGCTTGTAGATACCATAATTTTTATCAAATTAGAAAAGATTAGATGTTCAGGGAAGAGTAGCTTCTTTAAGAAATGGGAATCTTTTATCACATATTTTAAGTCTCTTTAATCTGTGCCTTCTATTCAGTGCCTTTTTTTCCCCCGCACACTTTGTTTGTTTGTTTAATTTTTTCTTATTGATTGTGGTTTAATTGTTATATAGTTTTAATTTTTACGTTTCAAGTTTGAATTTCTAAAAAATGGATAATGTTTAAAAATTATTTCACTATAAATGATGGTTACACAATTTGAACCTAAAAGTGGTGTTTGCGCGCCCTCTGGTGGTCTGAAAGAGAAATGCTCGGGTTAAATGTTCCACTGATCACAGACACCATTCTAAAATAATTTCACTTTAATCACCAGAATTATAAAATAGATCAATATTCTTAATGCAGTTGATTTCAGAGGTTAAAGAAAACTCTTCAGTTACTTTACAGTCTTCATTACGGTGCCACAAAACTATTTATTCTACAATCAGCATCAGTTTGTGTTAAATTAAACCCACATTCATTACGACTTCCTTTCCTTCTGATCTCTTTATATGAGACTGACACTGACACCCAGTTCACACCGTTCTTCTGTGGTCTGATCTTTTATTTTCAAAACTTTGGTCATAATATTTAACACAAACTTGGATTTATATGGTTCTGATATGGTTCATCATCCAGGATGAATCTGTTTTAATTTACAATGAAAATGTTTTTTGTGCAGCTGGATTGTGTGTTAAACAGATGATGGAGTAATAATGTGGTAATGTGGAGGAATGTTACACAAAACACTACACACATTATTTTAGATCACACAATCTCACAGATGAAGAAAGAAACCACCAGTCGAGCCTGAACCCAGCGTATAGAGGCTGAGTGAATGTGGTGTGGACTCTGTGGAGGAGCTTCATGGTGTCAGAGACGCTGTAGAAGGACAGAGTTCCTGCACTGTGATCCACATACACTCCTATTCTGGAGGATGATGGAACTCTGAGATCAGTCTCAATGTTGTTGTGATAGAAAGAGAGAGAAGAAGAAGAACATTCCAGACTCCAGGACTGTTTGTTGCGTCCAAACACACACTCATTATCACCTCCTTTCCTCCTGATGTCTTTATATGAGACTGATATGGACACACCATCACCGCTCCACTCCACCTCCCAGTAACAGCGTCCACACACACTCTCCTTACACAACACCTGAGACCAGGAGTCAAATCTCTCTGGATGATCAGAGTACTGCTGCTCTCTCTTACTGAGTGTCACTGCTCTGTTCTTCTCAGACAGAATGAGGTCACGATGTGACGTGTTGGGATCCAGAGTCAGAGAACAGAAATCTAAAATAAAAGAGAAAAACAAACTGAACAATGTGAACATGTTGGGTTTAATTCACAGAATACTGTATATTCATATGAAGTGTGTGTGTGTGTGTGTGTGTGTGTGTGTGTGTGTGTGTGTTATACATTTCAGAAACTCTTCTCTGTTCTGTGGATCTGGTGGTGAAATGATCTGAACTGCTGCAGCTGTGGAGAGAAAAATGACAGAAATAACAGACATTTAAACGTCTTTTTAACCAAAAGGTTTGTGCTGTAGGATCTCATACCTATAAATATAATGTATCATTTATCTTTACTGTACAGAGCAGCAATAATGAGTTCACAAACACAAAACACATCTCATCACTTTTTATATCTTAGGAATTTCAGCACTTGTCCATCATTGTGTTTCTCCAGCAGGAGCAGCTCCTCTTACCATGTGGAGGGATTTTGTTGAATTCCTCCTCACAGAATTCCTCCAGTCTCTTCTTCAGATCTGAGAGAGAATTCTTCACTCCATCAAATGACAGATGTTGAGGGACCCTGATGCTGGACGTGTCAAATTCTGGTCTGTTTAATAGAGGAGACTGAGGTCCAGAAGCTAAAGCCTACAGAGAAGAAATGAAATGAAAGACACACTTGTGATGTCAGACAGGGACATTTATTGCTGCTTTAATGAGAGGTGTTTTAGAGAGTGTGAGGAACATCTGACTCTGTAGATCAGACAGTGTGTGTTACCTGGAGGAAATGGATGTGATCATGTGTGTGTGAAAGCTTCTCCAGCTCAGTGACTCTCCTCTGAAGATCATCAATCTCCTGCTCCAGTTGCTCCAGGAGTCGTTCAGCTCGACTCAGTTCAGCCTTCTCCTGAGCTCTGATCATCTCCGTCACCTCCGAGCGCTTTTTCTCCATGGAGCTGATCAGCTCAGTAAAGATCCTCTCATTGTCCTCCACTGCTGTCTGTGCACTGAGCTGTTAGGAGACACACAACACATGAAGGTCCATTTAAAGCTCATCTCTCATTCTCTCTCTTACTGGGACTCTAAATGACTCCATGTTGTCCATGTTGTGTGTGTTTCTAGGAGCAGCTCTGTCTCTGCTCACTGCTCACCTTTATAGTGTTCACAGTCTGTTTCAGCTCCTGCACCTTCTTCTGCTTCTCCTGGAGTCTCTGCTGGAATTTCATCTGCTCCTCCTTTAACTCACTCTGAGGACACATATGATGTTATAAATGATGTGGAGATAAATATTAATGACAGTTAAAGGGTTAATGTTCACTACTGTCTTGTTCAGATTAGTTTAAGTAGTAAAATGTCTGTTGGCCGAGTGAAGGTTCACTCATCTGATCTGTTTATGACGAACGCTGAGTAAAGATATGTTTACTGAACACATTTATTTTACTTAACTCTTCAATCACAAGTTTAATCTTGTAACTGACCAAATACTAATCTTTGTATAATATTAAACTTTTTGTATTATGTTTCTTATGTTCTGTGAAGCTGCTATGAGACAACGTCCATTGTTAAAAGCTCTATACAAATAAATTTGAAGTGAATTGAACCAAAGCTGCTGAATCTAAATGAGAAATATCATTCGGATGAGTTCTCACCTGTTTCTCAGCTCTTCCTGCTGCAACTGATACAGCGTCGTGGCCTTTATGTTTATCCAACAGGCACAAAGAGCAAATACATCTCTGATCAGTACGACAGAAGATCTTCAGAACTTCATCGTGTTCAGAGCAGATCTTCTCTTGTAGATTTCCAGAGGCTTCAATTAATGTGTGTTTTTTCAAAGCAGGAATTTCAAGATGAGGTTTGAGATGAGTTTCACAAAATGAAGCCACACACACCAGACAGGACTTGACGGCTTTGTGTTTTCTCCCGGTGCAGAAATCACACTCCACATCTCCAGGTCCAGCGTAACAGTGAGCAGGAGAAGCAGCTTGGACTTCAGTCTTCTTCAGTTTCTCCACCACTTCAGCCAGCATGTTGTTTCTGCGTAGAACAGGCCTTGGTGTGAAAGTGTCTCTGCACTGAGGACAGCTGTAGACGTCATTCTGATCCTCCTGATCCCAGCAGCCATTAATACACACCTTACAGAAACTGTGACCACAGGAGAGAGTCACTGGATCCTTCAATAGATCCAGACACACTGGACAAATGAACTGGTCCTGATCTACTGAAATACTCGCCTCAGCCATTTTCCTGAACTCAGAGAAAGAGAGAGAGAGAGAAAGATCTCTTTCGTTTTCTCTGAAACTTCCTGGTTGTGTGTGTGTGTGTGTGTGTGTGTGTGTGTGTGTGTGAGAGAGAGAGAGAGAGAGAGAGAGAGAAAGAGAGGAGGAGCACAAGCACAGTGAGGTTATGAACACTCCTTTGTTAACCATTTCATCTCCCTTCAGAACATAAAGCACATATTTACATTTACTGCATTTGGAAGATGTCGTTATTCAGAGTTAAATACAAAAAAGCTTTGAAGTTTTATTAATGACTACATCAATACTGGTTCACTTGGTCACACACTAAGAATACCATGAGTCTCAAACTCTACTGAGAGGAAATATAGCACAATTCATTTAAAAAATTTAAAACAAATCAATATTTGGTTTGATGACCCTTTGGCTTCAAACCAGCATCTGGATCATTTGTAGGATCAGGGTCAGGTGTAGGATTAACCAACTATACCAAGCAGGTTCTAATGATCATCAATTTCATATGAAGGTTGAAACACAGTCATTACCTTTAAAAATCAAGCAGCTGTGTTTGAGGCTTCAAACTGGGTGAAGAGCCAAACTCTGCTACTGAGGTGAGGTTGTGGAAGACAGGTTCATGTCACAGGTCTTACACCATGGCAAGACTGAGCACAGCAACAAGACACAAGGTAGTTACACTGCATCAGCAAGGTCTCTCCCAGGCACAGATTTCAAAGCAGATCGGGGTTTCAAGATGTCTTTTTCAAGCTAGTTTGCAGAAACCAATAGAAATGGGCAATGCTGAGGAGTTCAGATGCAGTGGTCCACAAAGGAAACTTAATGCAACAGATGAATGATGCAAAAAGCCAAAAAGCCAAACATGGAATCAAGGCTAAGTGATTAAACTATGCATGAAAACATACTGTAGGGCCTGTGCTGCAGGAAAATAGCAGCAGGTCTCTGGACTGATGAAGACAAAATATAAAATATTTGGCTGTAACAAGCAGCAGGTTATTAGAGGTCAGGTGTTTGGAGGTCTAGGGGAAGTTTTTTCCACCACCTCAGTGCCAGAATAAGAGTGTTGATGTCTACCTACCTCTTACCCTGAGAGAGGGTGGGACCAGTCAAGCACTGCTAGTAGATCTGAGGGAATGTGGTGCAGTGGATGAGTGATAAAAGCTTTGAGCAAAGAGGGATCACAGCTAGTGGAAGCCAGTTTAGGAAGCGCAGCATCTGGATGGTGTATCAGATCTTAGGCAGGTTGAAAACAAGTCACACAGCTGGATTATTTGCATAGAATGAAATTGTGCTCAGGTGTATAATTTGCCAGCAGAGAGCTGCAGTAGTCTGGTCTCAAAATGACAAGAGACTGAACAAGTAGCAGTAGCTGAAGGGAAGATCAGCGTTCTATAGCGAGCTCACAAGATCCTGACTAAGGGATGAATTACCTGGGATTACCAGTAGTTCAGCTTTAATGGTATTTGTTGGAGTTTCAGGTTATGAGCTGTTATCATGACATGCAGAGATCCATGCTGAAGCCATAGTGTCTGAATGAAGGAGATAAATTTAGTGACATCGGCATAGCAGTGGTAAGAGAATGAGAGGATATGACTTTGCCAAGAGAGTTAACAGGGAGAAAAGAAGAGGAGTACTGAGCCTTGTGGGACACCAGTGGAGAATCTGTATGAATTACCTCCATGTTACCTGTGTTACGACCTGGTCTAGGTCAGACCGTATCATACAGGTAAAAATAAAAATCAGTATTAAAATACAAAAGGAAAAAAAAAACTTGGCACGACACAGTTTCACTTCTTGGATTTATTTATTTTTTTAGGTGGTGACGGCTTCAGAAGTCAGAAAAGCCAAAATAATAAATAAAAAAAGCCAAAATAATAAATAAAAACCAATAATAAACCGAATAACAAAACTGGCAACGATTTCAACAATATCTACAAAGAACCATATTTACAAAATCTACATAGAAACACATACAACAGGACACACATACAATGAGGCAGAAAACACAAAATGAGTACAGTATGTCAACACAAGCTCTACAACATGGTGCTTTGCACAACGAGGTAACACAGCAAGCAAGCCACAGTACATAACCATTCAAAACCAGCTTTTTCCCCTCTCTTTGGAACTCTCGCTAACGTGGTTTAAATGTCCGCCTGAAATTCCCATCCTGCCAATAGCACGGCGAAGAGGCGGGGCATAGCGTGTCATATGAAGATCATCCAATGAAG
Organism: Tachysurus vachellii; assembly: GCF_030014155.1. Lineage (NCBI taxonomy): Eukaryota > Metazoa > Chordata > Actinopteri > Siluriformes > Bagridae > Tachysurus > Tachysurus vachellii. Next base: position 1,703,481 of record NC_083471.1, on the reverse strand, counting down.
TTACAGGCAGAAACGTGACGTAATTGGGAGGCGCTGAAACAAGAAACAGACACCAAAAGACACCCAGCCACCAGTGACAGTCAAAAAAATAGTAAACAAAATTCAAAGCATACTAAGGCGTAACACCTGATATGACTGAGCTTCCAGGTAGGAAGAAATCTATTCTCATGCTGTTCCATGAATTTTAAGACTACTAAGGGTTACATTCTTCCTTGAGAGCCACTTTAGATGTTTGCAGATCTCAATAACCTGAATCTTGATATTTGTTGTGAGACTCTGGCAGGTACAGGATGGAGTTACAAGTACCTTCCTACGCTATAATACTGGTTCTCAGCCAATAAACCTAAATAAATGTAAAGATACACAACAAACATTTATTAACTTATCCGTCAGAAGACAGACTTGAATAGATAATACAAAGAGAAGGAAAAATAGGGAAAGAAAAGAGAAAGGTAAATAAAAAAAGGAAAATTGATGTAAAAATACAAAAGGTTGAAGAGTTTAAAGATTTGAATATGAGTGACTAGAAGAAGACAACGAGGGATCAGAAGCTGTACCTAGACAGCTGGAAGAAGAATCCAAAAGAAAAGAAGATTATAATGCATTATGTTTTATTATGTTTTATCTTCAGACGTTCAGGAGAACTCTGAATTGCTTTTCTTTTTCTTATGTTCATGTATTCTCCTGTAATAGAATTGATAAGGTTAATATGGCTGATTTTGACTATAAACTTAGATGAAAGCTGTTTCTTGTAGTGAAAGCTTAAAAGCCCACTGTGTATTTATGGGAGAAATCTGCACGTGAAGTGTTTCAACGCTTGCTGTGGAATTCCACGGTGAGAGAAATCTTCAGTCATATATAATCACAGTCTGGCAGTTGCAGGAAGTTAACTGCAACCATATAACCATATATAGAAGTGTTAACCTTGAAGATAAAGAAAAAACATTAGTAGCACTGAGTTGCCCACGAGTAATGTTTGGGGGACAAGAAATGTTTGGGGGACGAGATGTTGGGGTCACAAGGTGGGGGTCACACCCGACAGCCAAATCCAACTGACAACCGTAATACAGTTTTTTACAATCGCTATGACAGTTTTTTCAATACATTTAACAAGTTTCCTAAACTCTTAACACGGTTAGCACAACATCCGTCTTTGTAGGCTATACAATTAACACATTTCTTGTTGCTTTGATACAAAATGCATACAGTTAACACAAATTTAAAATGCTTGAACTTCTTTTACACACAAGCTCAACCAAGACCAAAACAATGTAATTTTACAGTCAAATTTACAAATGCTTTCATACTGTATGTCAGAACAGATAACATCATGTTCTAAACATAACTTATTGTGAATTGAAACACAAATATATTCCCTGTATTTTATTCCATTGCTAATGAGAAACCGCTTATTGCAGTTATGCAAAATATAAATCACAGCTGATTCCCATCTAGGAACCACACTCAGGTGTTGAGGTTTTTTCAATCGTATGATCATATGTTCTAAAAGAAGACTCTTTGGGCTGATCTTGTGTGGAAAAGGAACAATATAGAGCAACACAAAGAAAGAAAGAAAGAAAGAAAGAAAGAAAGAAAGAAAGGAAAAAGAACGAAAGAAAAAAATGCCTGCACGAGGGAGAGGAAGTCGAGTACCAGGACAAGGGAGAGGAGTGGGGCAAGGACAAGGACAAGAGAGGAGTTAGAATGTGTGGTGGTGTTCAAAGAAGGACCAGAGCTACAGTAGGGTAATTGATCAAATAAGAGCTACTCTCATTGACCATGTCATAAACCACGGGCTATCATACAGAGAGGCTGGTGAACGAGTACAGCCAAATCTCAGCCGGGACACAGTGGCATCCATTGTCCGTATTTTCAGAGAAACCAACAGGTAGGATATTGCTTCTCCTACAGAAAAGTGTAAATAATTTGGTCTCTAATATGTAACTGTATTTTGTCCCTCTAAGGACTCAATGTCTACCTCCCTCAGGGGGCAGAGGAAAGCTCTTGAATGAAGAACAGGAACTTGCTATTGTCAACATGGTGATTGCTGACAATGAAATAAAACTGAAGGACATTCAGTCCAGAGTTGTAGAGGACAACCTTGTCTTTGGGAACATTGCAGCAATTAGCATAACATCCATTTCTCAGACTCTACATGTAGCTAAACACAGTGTCCGAATGAAACAACTATACAAAGTTCCTTTTGAAAGGAACAGTGAGCGCATCAAAGAACTCCGTCACCAATACGTCCAGGTAAGGTTATGCAATTCCACTATTCCCATGCAGTCACAGCCTGGTTTGTCACCCATCCAAGGAAGTTGTCCCATTTCCTTGCCCCTTACTTCCCTTTCCTCACCCCATTGAGGAGTTTTTCTCAGCCTGGAGAGGGAAGTTTTTTGACCATCATCCACATGACCAAATGTCCCTCCTGGATGCAACAGATGCTGCATGCCAAGACATCACATCTGAACACTGCCAGGGGTGGATAAGGCATGCCAAAAGATTCTTCCCACGATGCCTTGTCAGAGAAGAGATCAGGTATGATGTGGATGAGAACATGTGGCCAAATGCAGAAGACCAGGCAGATTATATATAAGAATACTTTGTTTTTTCATTATAATTCCGGTGCTTTTTCTGCTTGTATATCTTGCAGTAATGTCCTTTTGCAAATAAAGTCTTTACTGCAGCAAATCTGTGTCTGTATTTTTTTTACATAAACTGTACATTTTATAAAGCTACTCTGAGACGGTCATTCGTTTTTTTGTATTGAATTTCTGCAGCAAAAGAAACAAAATGCATTTACTAAACCCAACAAAACAAAAATGTAGAGAGGCTTCAAAAGAAACTACTGTGCAAAACACGACCTATGATCAATACAATATACTGTCTATTGTATAAGGGCAGAACTGACACATAAAATAATGCAGTTTCTGACATTTCAGCTGATGATAGTGTTTTTGTTGTCATTGTGTTATGATTGACTAAATGTTCCTGTTGGAAGAGAATGTGTTAGTGTTTTGAATAGTTATTTGATTTTGAAACATGTTTGCAGTGTTTTGTTAGACAAAGTGTATTGTGTTAGTTTATTATTGTATTTTGAAAATTAGTTTTGGGGTTTAGTTTACAATGTGTGATTTTGAGCATGAAATTAACCGTTTTGCCAATTGTTACAAAGACAAATGTTGTGCTAACCATGTTAAGAGTTTAGGAAACTTGTTAAATGTATTGAAAAAACTGTCATAGCGATTGTAAAAAACTGTAATGATGGTTACACAATAAAATTTGAACCTAAAGGTGGTGTGTAAGCGCCCTCTGGTGGTATGAAAGAAAAACACTCAGGTTTCACCAATCATAAAAACATGCAAACTCCACACACACAAGGTGGAGGCGGGAATCGAACCCCCAACCCTGTAGGTGTGAGGCAAACGTGCTAACCACTAAGCCACCCTCATTAACAGCTCATGTTTAAAAAAGATCTTTTGGTAAATGAGATTAATATAAAAAGAGCAAATGCAGTAACTGATTTTTCAGACATCTCCTTTATTGTCCTGCAACTTTTCACAGTAAACACTGTCGGAAAACCATTACGAGAATTTTAACTGGAAACTGGGTTGGATTTATAATAATAATAAATTCTGTGTGAAAACAAAGTTTGTGGGATTTACAATCAAATTTTACACATAATTTCTGCAAATGAGCAATTTTTGAAAAGATATAAAAGTGATCTCTGTGAATTTTGTGTAATTCTGAAAACACCTTGTTTTCTATCTATCTATCTATCTATCTATCTATCTATCTATCTATCTATCTATAGATCGATCAATCGGTCTGTCTGTCTGTTTGATATTAAGAAATGTATTGTTTTGTTTATGGAAATTATTATTATTATTATTTTAATTTTATTGTATGATAACTAATAGAAAATGAGTAAAGTGAAGAAGTCGATTAAAAGTGGTGTTTGCGCGCCCTCTGGTGGTCTGAAAGAGAAATGCTCGGGTTAAATGTTCCACTGATTATAGACAAATTTCTAAAATAATTTCAATTTAATCATCAGAATTATAAAATAGATCAATATTCTTAATGCAGTTGATTTCAGATGTTAAATAAAAACTCTTCAGTTACTTTACAGTCTTCATTACGGTGCCACAAAACTATTTATTCTACAATCAGCATCAGTTTGTGTTAAATTAAACCCACATTCATTACGACTTCCTTTCCTTCTGATCTCTTTATATGAGACTGACACTGACACACAGTTCACACCGTTCTTCTGTGGTCTGATCTTTTATTTTCAAAACTTTGGTCATAATATTTAACACAAACTTGGATTTATATGGTTCTGATATGGTTCATCATCCAGGATGAATCTGTTTTAATTTACAATGAAAATGTTTTTTGTGCAGCTGGATTGTGTGTTAAACAGATGATGGAGTAACAATGTGGTAATGTGGAGGAATGTTACACAAAACACTACATAATTTAATTTGGATCACACAATCTAATAGATGGAAAACCAATCCACCAATCAAACCAGAACCCAGCGTATAGAGGCTGAGTGAATGTGGTGTGGACTCTGTGGAGGAGCTTCATGGTGTCAGAGACGCTGTAGAAGGACAGAGTTCCTGCACTGTGATCCACATACACTCCTATTCTGGAGGATGATGGAACTCTGAGATCAGTCTTAATGTTGTTGTGATAGAAAGAGAGAGAAGAAGAAGAACATCCCAGACTCCAGGACTGTTTGTTGCGTCCAAACACACACTCATCACCCCGTCCTTTCCTCCTGATGTCTTTATATGAGACTGATATGGACACACCAACACCGCTCCACTCCACCTCCCAGTAACAGCGTCCACACACACTCTCCTTACACAACACCTGAGACCAGGAGTCAAATCTCTCTGGATGATCAGAGTACTGCTGTTTTCTCTCACTGACTGTCACTGCTCTGTTCTTCTCAGACAGAATGAGTTTACGATGTGACGTGTTGGGATCCAGAGTCAGAGAACAGAAATCTAAAATAAAAGAGAAAAACAAACTGAACAATGTGAACATGTTGGGTTTAATTCACAGAATACTGTATATTCATATGAAGTGTGTGTGTGTGTGTGTGTGTGTGTGTGTGTGTGTGTGTGTGTGTGTGTGTGTGTGTGTGTGTGTGTTATACATTTCAGAAACTCTTCTCTGTTCTGTGGATCTGGTGGTGAAATGATCTGAACTGCTGCAGCTGTGGAGAGAAAAATGACAGAAATAACAGACATTTAAACGTCTTTTTAACCAAAAGGTTTGTGCTGTAGGATCTCATACCTATAAATATAATGTATCATTTATCTTTACTGTACAGAGCAGCAATAATGAGTTCACAAACACAAAACACATCTCATCACTTTTTATATCTTAGGAATTTCAGCACTTGTCCATCATTGTGTTTCTCCAGCAGGAGCAGCTCCTCTTACCATGTGGAGGGATTTTGTTGAATTCCTCCTCACAGAATTCCTCCAGTCTCTTCTTCAGATCTGAGAGAGAATTCTTCACTCCATCAAATGACAGATGTTGAGGGACCCTGATGCTGGACGTGTCAAAATCTGGTCTGTTTAATAGAGGAGACTGACATCCAGAAGCTAAAGCCTACAGAGAAGAAATGAAAGACACACCTGTGATGTCAGACAGGGACATTTATTGCTGCTTTAATGAGAGGTGTTTTAGAGAGTGTGAGGAACATCTGACTCTGTAGATCAGACAGTGTGTGTTACCTGGAGGAAATGGATGTGATCGTGTGTGTGTGAAAGCTTCTCCAGCTCAGTGACTCTCCTCTGAAGATCATCAATCTCCTGCTCCAGTTGCTCCAGGAGTCGTTCAGCTCGACTCAGTTCAGCCTTCTCCTGAGCTCTGATCATCTCCGTCACCTCCGAGCGCTTTTTCTCCATGAAGCTGATCAGCTCAGTAAAGATCCTCTCATTGTCCTCCACTGCTGTCTGTGCACTGAGCTGTTAGGAGACACACAACACATGAAGGTCCATTTAAAGCTCATCTCTCATTCTCTCTCTTACTGGGACTCTAAATGACTCCATGTTGTCCATGTTGTGTGTGTTTCTAGGAGCAGCTCTGTCTCTGCTCACTGCTCACCTTTATAGTGTTCACAGTCTGTTTCAGCTCCTGCACCTTCTTCTGCTTCTCCTGGAGTCTCTGCTGGAATTTCATCTGCTCCTCCTTTAACTCACTCTGAGGACACATATGATGTTATAAATGATGTGGAGAGAAATATTAATGACAGTTAAAGGGTTAATGTTCACTACTGTCTTGTTCAGATCAGTTTAAGTAGTAAAATGTCTGTTGGCCGAGTGAAGGTTCACTCATCAGATCTGTTTATGATGAACGCTGAGTAAAGATATGTTTACTGAATACATTTATTTTACTTAACTCTTCAATCACAAGTTTAATCTTGTAACTGACCAAATACTAATCTTTGTATAATATTAAACTTTTTGTATTATGTTTCTTATGTTCTGTGAAGCTGCTATGAGACAACGTCCATTGTTAAAAGCTCTATACAAATAAATGTGAAGTGAATTGAACCAAAGCTGCTGAATCTAAATGAGAAATATCATTCGGATGAGTTCTCACCTGTTTCTCAGCTCTTCCTGCTGCAACTGATACAGCGTCGTGGCCTTTATGTTTATCCAACAGGCACAAAGAGCAAATACATCTCTGATCAGTACGACAGAAGATCTTCAGAACTTCATCGTGTTCAGAGCAGATCTTCTCTTGTAGATTTCCAGAAGCTTCCATTAATGTGTGTTTTTTCAAAGCAGGACTTTCAAGATGAGGTTTGAGATGAGTTTCACAAAATGAAGCCACACACACCAGACAGGACTTGACGGCTTTGTGTTTTCTCCCGGTGCAGAAATCACACTCCACATCTCCAGGTCCAGCGTAACAGTGAGCAGGAGAA